>NW_008436368.1:0-396 GCF_000622305.1 Nannospalax galili
CAGATACCCTTGGTCAGATGTGGGAAGTGTAAGGCTTCCTTGGAGGGTATTTGCAGGGGTTGGGTCTCCTTTGGCAGAAGGGGAGTATTTCAGTCCCTCTTGATCTCTTGGGGAACTTCAGAAGCCCTGTAGTTCAGAGTGGCCATGTCTTCATTTCATTTGGGAGGATGGATGGGTCCCCCATGATGAGACGATGAATGTGTGGCATCATCATCACCAGGAGATGGGAAAGGACTGAAACTCCATTGTGAGGCCACAGGCAGTACCACAGGCCATTGGAATGACACAGAAAATCCCTCAGCCCCTTGAACAGATGTGGAAGGTCCAAGATTCCTTTGGGAAGAAGGCAAAGGACTTACAGATCCTGATTCATGTGAAGAAGTTTCCATATCCCCT
>NW_008436369.1:0-396 GCF_000622305.1 Nannospalax galili
AGTTAGCTGAATTCAGAAAAATGGATGGTGGGGAATACTGGGCTGTTTCATAACATGAGACACTTGAAAGGAAAAGCCAGTGGACAGACAGAAATCGTTGGAGGACTAGACAGAAGCCACATTGTATGGCAAGGCTTCCATGGAAGACAAGATTCAAAACAAGCAGAAATGGACCATTCCCGAGGTAGAACAGCCGAGGAACATTCTGAGGCAGCACTCTGTGTCTCAATGAACGACTACATAAGGTCATTTTCTGTGAGCCAGGTTGAGCATTTAGGAACCAATCTACATTTGAATTCTTTCTCCTTCCTTCCTTCCTTCTTTCCTTTCTTCCTTTCTTCCTTTCTTCCTTCCTTCCTTCCTTCTTTCCTTTCTTCCTTTCTTCCTTTCTTCCTT
>NW_008436370.1:0-391 GCF_000622305.1 Nannospalax galili
CACACACACACACACACACACACACACACACCAATTTAACAAATAAAGAATTGAGTGAGTTATTATATGTAAAGGACTTAGAATATTCCCAGTATGCCCCCAGTAAGGGCAATGTTTTATTTTTAGGCAGAGTGAAAAGCAGGTATAAAATTAAAGGAAGCAATGGCATGCTGTTTTTACAGAACTATACAGAATTCACTATTGGTTGGCATAACAAGTAAACCGGGATACAGGAAGACTCAGAGACAAAGAGCTAGACAAGCATAGTAAACGGGCAGCAGAAATTCCCCAGATTTTACCGTTCTGTCTATCCAAGGTCTTTGCTCAATATTCCTTCCCCTTATCTCTGGACTAACTATAGCTTACTTCAACCCATGCAGTCTAGTAGAAT
>NW_008436371.1:0-396 GCF_000622305.1 Nannospalax galili
CACCCAAGGCTCAGACAGTGTCATGGAAGAGGGAGCTGGAATATTGTAGGAGACCTAGGTCAGTGAGGACTGCTGTGAAATGATCTCTTCTTGATAGGAAAAGCAGTTGCATACAAGAACACTCAACATCTGTGATTGCCTACACAAAATCTACTCAAGACCTACACAAAATCAGTTTTATCAACATTCCTTGTTGAATGGGGCAAGGGCCATTCCCTTTCATATTTGAAATTCTACAGAAAGTCTATGTCTGTTCAGGGAGACAGAGCTTTTCTCAGGTCTGGTTTTCCCGTGATAAGGTCAACAGTCTTATAACCAGGTGCATGTGGGCAACACTAATTGGACTCAGTAGTATGTGGGTAGGTAGATAGATGATAGGTAGATAGATAAAGAGAT
>NW_008436372.1:0-396 GCF_000622305.1 Nannospalax galili
CACCCCCAGGACTTGGCATCTCAGGATCCGTAGGAGGTGTTCTCCTAAGAGCCACACCCCCAGGAGTAACAGGAGGCTTTCCTGTGACTTCTCCAGGCCTCGTTTTATCAATTGTTACTTCATCATTCAGCCTCATCATCATGAAACAGAAGATTCCTCGTCTTCATTAATAGTTATGTCCTCTGGAAGGGTTATCGGTGGAAATGTCTTTGTCTCTGCTAGTATTAAGGGAATGCAGCATGATGCCTTGTTCCTACAAAGAAATACATACCTTTCATCGTCTAAACAGCGTATTCGGCAGTGCCCTAAATTATTCTTCCAGCATTTTGGTTTAGCCCAGCCAGCTGCAAGGAATAAAAATAAGTCAAAAATTTAATTATGGCATCAGCATAACTT
>NW_008436373.1:0-396 GCF_000622305.1 Nannospalax galili
GAAAAAGCCATCCTTAACGTGGGTAGTGCCTCCCAGTGGTCAGCCCATGTATACAGGGCCAAAGAAAGGAGCATGCACCTGCCTGCCTTTGACTCTTCTTCCTAAGCGAGTGTGCCTATTCCTGCTGCTGACATCCTCCCCTGACAGACTCCAGCTTCTTTGGTCTTCCAATGTGCACTCAATACTAGAGACACTCCAGAGAATGTCCAGGTCTTTGGCACTGGATTGGGAGCATTGAGGCACCCAGTTTTTGAACTGCTGCCCAGTGTTTGCAGCATGCAGACAGTAGTAGAAAATCTGGTACTGATGGTGTAAGCCAATCTACTAAATCCCGTTCTATAGCTCTCTCTCTCTCTCATCCTGATAAGTGTAAGTCAATCTATTAAATTCCCTTAT
>NW_008436374.1:0-396 GCF_000622305.1 Nannospalax galili
CTCAGTGGTTATGAGTTCACTGGCTGCTCTTGCAGAGAACCTGGATTTGGGGCCCAGCACTCACATAGCAGCTAACAACAAACCATAACTCCAGTTCTAAGATTTCTGATGCCCCCTTCTGGCATACTCCAGAATTGCATACTTGTTGGTGCACTTGCATACACACAGGCAAAACACCCATATACATAAAATTTGTAAAAAGATGTATTACCTTCACTTCCCTCTGCTTCCCTGGGCCTGCACGACCTACCCAGCCTCTCTCCAGTGTAAGTCATCACACCCTCCATGCCTTGACTCCCCCAACCTCATTCACCCTCCCATCTCCCCTGCCTGTCTCTCCTCCTAGGCGGGTTCCTGTCCCATTCCTTGTCTTGGTGCCCCAGACACCAAGGAAAC
>NW_008436375.1:0-396 GCF_000622305.1 Nannospalax galili
CACTAGAAATTAATCAAGGCTGAGAGATAGCTCAGTTGGTAAAGTGCTTGGCTCAGAAGCACAAGGACTCCTATGCCCATCGCTGTGGTGATGGTGTGTACTTGACTCTCTAGAGCTGGGGCGGCGAAGGCAAGAGGATCCCCAGGGCTGATCAGCCCAACTGGTGACCATGAGAGGCTCCATTTCAAAGAACATAGAGGATGTCCCTGAGGGTAACACCTGAGGTTTCCCTCTGGCCTCCACATACACATGCACTTGCAGTCTGCCCATGTGTACACCTGCACAGATATGAACATCACACATAAGCAAACAAAACATTAAACAATTGTTCTTAACTACTCTCAAATCTCTCATTAATTGTTTCAGATTTCAGATCTCTAACTAGTATAAGTTACT
>NW_008436376.1:0-396 GCF_000622305.1 Nannospalax galili
CACTGAAAGACAGTATGAAAGAGGCTAACACAATACTTTGCACAAAGAAGATGCTTAATAATCGTTAGCCCCTCCCCTGTGTTCCTGTTTTCTGCCTTAAATAGTCTGTATGCTACCTAGGCCAGTCATTGCTCCCCAAGGTTCACTGCTTATTGATGCAGGGCCTCTCTAATTAGCATTTACTCATCAGACTATTATTTCCTTTTGTTTACCGACAGTCATGGTTTCAACCAAGTGCAGTTTCTCTGATCTGTGCAGATTTAAATTCATTTTGTCAGTCAAATCTCAGGAGACCTTTACTACAATTCCAATATAACATCTGTTGAATCTTCCAGTTCTAGCCAGCTATTAGATTTATATGGGCTGGTTTCTTTTTTGTAAACTCTCACTAACATA
>NW_008436377.1:0-395 GCF_000622305.1 Nannospalax galili
CTCAACCCAGGTGTGTCAAGTTGACACTAAAGCTATCCAGCACAGTCCTGATCACTGAAAGGATGTAAGGTTAATTTTGGTCCATGGTGGTTCCATCGGCACTGGTCAGCAGAAGTGGCATTAGTGAAATTGTGCCAAAGAGCTATGCCTTTGTAAAACGGGGGCCTAGTGTCCAAGCATAGACAGCAATCAACGGTATATTTGGGCTTGGAGGCATTTAGTGTAGCATAAATAGCCTTTACCAAACCCAAGGGTCCAGGTGGTAGGGCAGAGGGCCATACAGGTGGGGGTCTCACTGTCATACCAGCTGAGATATCAGTAGGGTTAGGAGCAGGAATTTGTATAGAAACATGGAGGGCCTGGTTGGGTCCTAGTGATATGGGAGGGTCAACAAG
>NW_008436378.1:0-396 GCF_000622305.1 Nannospalax galili
ACAAATGATCCAGGACATATCTAGTAAGCTCTGCAGCAGGTGGAGACATCCCTTCCATATCTTAGTCATACCCCTCTAATCAAGACGTATGGAAATGTCTTTAGCTTTCTTGTAGATCTTCCCTGGGTAACAGAGTTTACACTCAACAATCTCCTACTCCTGGAGAAAGACCATGACTTCCCAATCACTCCATGGTATAGGAATAGGTCCTGAAGGCTTCCCTGCTTCCTGGTTTCCATTCTTTTCATTTAATGCCAAGGCATTGGCCAAACTTAGATTCTGACATGCTGCTGTCACTTTCCCTCCTGTGCTGTGTCCTGTTACACAGTGGAGTAGGAACCAGATTGACTGTGTCCTGATGGATCAGCAGAGTCTGAAGTGGAGAGGGGAGAACTG
>NW_008436379.1:0-396 GCF_000622305.1 Nannospalax galili
CATCCCAGAAATACCCATGAAGGAAGTGCTTCTTCAGTTTCTGGTCTTGGCCCTAGAGGCCCCTCCCTCCAGCAGTTTTCTCTTCTGTAGTTGGGATGTTGTCTTAGGCTTTCATGAAGAGTAGTAATTCAACTACAGTTTCCTTGTCATGTCATATATTGTTAGTGAGTATTAGATTTTTTTCTTCTTCAAGTTTTAAATATTGGTTAGGCTCAACTTTTGTGGCTAGTTTATTAATCAGCTTCACATTGATTTATGATTATGCCTTTTTTTTTCTAGATAGTATGCTAAGGGATCACTTTTTCCAGAAGTTCTATAGGAATTAAAGTGTTTGGTATTTATTTATTTATTTTAAATTTTTACAAAAACTTTATTGAGAATTTCATAAATGCATAT
>NW_008436380.1:0-396 GCF_000622305.1 Nannospalax galili
AGAATGTGTCAGAAGTGAAGAACCCTGTGTGCCAGCAATCACCCAGGTCTGTGGAGCAGGAGCTGCCCCAGTTCTGTGCCAGCCTCACCCACTTCCTGGTCCAGCATACCCGCCGTGTTGCCATGCTAAGGGTGGCACACCTTCAAGTCTTCAGTAGGTTCCATACCTTCCTGCTCTACCTGGGCCACACTGCACAGGCAGCCCAGGAAGTCGGCATCACGCAGTTCTGACACACTTGGAGAGAGTTTGCATTGCCGTACCACACTTCCAGAATATGTACTGCAGCAGCAACAGAGGTAGGCTACACACCATAGCACAACAAGACCTGAAGATGCAAGAAGTTCGCAGGTGTGGCTGGAGAGGGCCCCAGAAACCTGTCTGTCCCAAAGGCTGTGA
>NW_008436381.1:0-396 GCF_000622305.1 Nannospalax galili
TGTTGAGATAGCTCAAGCTGGACTTGACCGTGCCACTTCGGCCTCAGCCTTCCCAGTGATGACGTCACAAGCATGAAGAAGGACGTCCAGCTTGACTTTTTCTATCTTGAAGCCATTCTCTAGGCTGTTGGAAACACCGAGAGGCTGCTTTCCTGGGTACTGGTTTTCAGACTTCTCTGCTGGGTGCTCCTTCCTTACCTCTCCAGGCTTTGATGTTGGAGAAGCCCAGACTTGTGCCTTCAGATCTCCTCTCTATTATCACCTCTGTCCCTGAGTAGTGATCTTATCCAGCTCAGCCTTAAATGCCCTTAGTACCTTGCTCAGTTCCAAGTTCCTGTCTCCAGGTTGGGCCCTTCTAGAACTGTTTTTTTAGGGGAAGAGAGGTTTACTTTGGCC
>NW_008436382.1:0-396 GCF_000622305.1 Nannospalax galili
AGGCCAGCTTGGGCTACACCGTGAGAGCCTGCCTCAACAGACACACACAGATGCGCACAAGCACACAGACACAGACACAGACACACAGATACACATGTATGCATATGTACACATAGACATTCACATAGAGACACAGAAACACAGAGACACATACATACAGACACACACACGCACACACATGCACACATACATAGGCACTCAACGTACATACACATACACACATAGACACAGACACGTATACATACATACACACAGACACCTGTATACACATGCACCTATGCATACAAAGACACATGCACACATATACACACAGACATACGTATACACGTATATGCACGTGTATGCACACATACACACACACAGGGGCAGGGAATGACAGAACACTGGTTATGTGAT
>NW_008436383.1:0-396 GCF_000622305.1 Nannospalax galili
AGCCAAATATGAGTGGCCATGGCCTGGGAACAGAGATTCAGGTTACCCCAAAATTCCATGTTCCGACATAATAAGTTTCATAAATTTTTTGTAACAGAACAAAGAAAGACATAAATCCAGACACTTTCCAAACACATTGGTGGAGACATCAGAGAGGTGGGTTATAGTAAAGCAGGGTGAACTCTGTCATGGGCCTTGGATGCTATCTGACAGCATCATAGCCCTTGGATTGGTAGAAACTAGGGTTTGGTTAAGTTAATACACTCTAAAAGGTAGTCTGTAGTCATAAGATGTTAAGTCAGATACAGAGATGGACAAGGAATGGCTATTTAGGGGGCTAAAGATGACCCAAGATAAATTGTAATTAGGCTCTGGACCAGCAACATTCCAAACTCT
>NW_008436384.1:0-396 GCF_000622305.1 Nannospalax galili
ATTTCACATGACTCTCATCCTCCTAAGCATCAGGTACCACAGAGGTGGCTCTCTTCAAACGGGAAAAATGTATCTTTAAGAGTTGGGGGGCTGAGGCTTAGGGATCATTGTGGAAGAGGGGGTGGAAAGGTTGTGGTGAATGACCACAAGGAGTTTTCCTGACAGTTGGGCAGTTACTCATATGAACTCACAGCAGTGGTGACAGCATGCACAAGACCCGTGCAAGCCCAGACCAGGCAAAACCCCAGCCCTACTTGAGGAACTATTGGCAACCAATGTCTGCTGGGAAAGGGAGAGACAGTCTATTTCAAGGGTGTGACTCTTAGTAGATTAACCAGGCTCCCACACTGAAGGACATTTGGGGACACAAATTAGACTCTCTAGGCCTTTTTTACA
>NW_008436385.1:0-396 GCF_000622305.1 Nannospalax galili
GAGAAGGAGGAGGAGGAGGGACTTAAAGGGAAAAGAAAAGGAACTACATTTGGAAATGAGTCATCTTGTGACAAGCCTCCTGATATGAGCTGAGATGAGGGCAAGGTTCACCGGAGAGCTGATGCTTCCCCTTAGTCCCCAGCCATTTCCTCCCCTTTCTGCTAGTATCTGGTCAGTTATTTCCGTGGGGGGAGGGGGTGGAGGTGCCAGGGCCAAACCACACCTAAGTTTGAATCTCTGCTATCACTTTAGCCTCCTTTGGACTTGTGCTCAGGTCCCCTCCTCACCAAAATACCTCTCAGGAACCTAGTCCCAGGGAGCTCTGGTCATGAGAATCATTGCCTCCTGCTCCTCTGTCCTCTATCACAGGTCATTGTCCTGAGAGTTTCTTATGAC
>NW_008436386.1:0-396 GCF_000622305.1 Nannospalax galili
AGTGAGAATGACGCCTGCCACTCTCCTGAAATCCAGCACCTGGGCAGACTGTTAGGGGGTTAGACAATCATGTAGAGGCTCTTGGTAGGGGGATTTCCTTTACATATGAGGTTGCTGCAGGTGGGTGAGGCTTGAGCAGCAGTCTGGTCTGGATTCTAACACTCAGCAGGCTCATATACACTACCCACGAGGTTCCACCACAGGACTCAATTTGACCAATGATACAGGAACAGAATCGAGGTGTGTTGTACAGAGTCTGCCCAAATTTCCATGTTGGTGCCCTGGCAGCCTGGCCCCTGGAGTTGGCATGGTAACATGGGGAGCTGAGCTCCATTTTGGCCTTGTGAACATATCATCTCAGGGGGATGTAGACCCGTTTGTTTTTAAGTGACTGAG
>NW_008436387.1:0-396 GCF_000622305.1 Nannospalax galili
AAGTCCTGTGGGGTAGAGTTTAATATAGGAGTCCTGTCCAAGGACTCAAACTGTGCAGACTCTAATTCTCTGCACTTTGATTATTTGTGTCCTTTTAAGTTCCTGGCCCTCTGTTGCATGAGGGAGCTTCATTGACGAGAGTTGAGAGCTGCATTGTTGTTCACTTTGTCCCTTGTACTATGTTCCATAAGCCTTAGGAGTAGGGGTTGCATCGTAGATGTGCTGCTTAGGCTTAGATAATTCACAGACAGTTGTGGAACTCCACAATAATCCATGACTGTTGCAAAAGATATATTAAAACCTTTTTAAGTCAGGATCTCAGTGTATCCCAAGCATTCTTATAAATTGCTAATGTAGACACCCCATGCTGGCATCAGCCTCACCATGATCTGCCTG
>NW_008436388.1:0-396 GCF_000622305.1 Nannospalax galili
CTTAGCTGAAGAACTATTGGCAGCTGATTATTAGTAAGTGAGATTGAGCTGATCTTCTTTAAGGGAGAGACTCTACACAGGCTGACTGGACACCAGTGGATGAACTTGTACTAAGGGACATCTGGGTATGCAAACCTGACTTGATAGGCCTTAACATATATGACATAATGCATGAAATCTGGTGGAAGGTTAATAAGGATGTGCAGATGGGGGAGAGGATATAAAGATGATTAAGATGTTTTAAAATGTTTTGTATGAAGTATACAAAAATTCAATAAAAATATACATTGAAAAAATAATAGAATGTTGTAAATCAATTAATTTTTGTTTTATGTGTTTGAGTGTTTGCCTTGCATGTATGTAAGTACACTGGTGCAATGCCTGCGAAGCCAGAAG
>NW_008436389.1:0-396 GCF_000622305.1 Nannospalax galili
TGGGTAAGTCAGAGAGTCATTAGAAGGCAAACACAGCCCCAGAAAAAGGCCCAAAAGAAAGTTGGGTTTTTCTGGATTTCTAAACCATCTGACTTGTTTTCCTTTCCCAGGCTTGGTGAAATCTGAGTTCTTTGAAATTATGTGTAGGGGATGGAGATCAGGGTAGCTCTGAGTTACCTGAGTTACTCTGACTAGGAGACAGACATGGAATTCTAAATACTTACACATTGTGTCCTGTGAAGGATTTCAGAACTACACAACATTAGAACAGTAGAATGAAACCTATTGAGCAAATACCACAGCTGGGAGCCACTGTCGGCAGAATATCAAGGGATTGATGATCTGGGCAGTGCCAGCTTTGTACCAGGCTCTGTGGTAAATGCAGAGGCAGATTCA
>NW_008436390.1:0-396 GCF_000622305.1 Nannospalax galili
TGTAAACTACAGTATCTCAAGTAAAAAAATCACAAATGTACTAGACTTGTAAAATGCAATATCAAACAGAAAGTCTTTATCTTTTCATTCTCTTAAGTGGAAACTTAAGTATTGATTAGTTACTTGGACACATGATGAAATTTAATCCTGTTCAAGGAGTATTGTTTAGAGAATATGTAAGTGATATGAAATAAAAAATGAATTATCTAAAAGACGGGGTTTATGGTTCAGAGTCTCACAAGGAAATGGTTACTTGAGTACAGGGCTAAAAAGGAGGGAGTGGTTTCGCTGGTGATAAAGGGGTTGAGGGAAGGTAACAGCAGGAACTTACCACCATCGCTGGACTGGAAGAATAAGAAAGTATTGTGGGTCTGAGACACCAAGGCAAGTACACAA
>NW_008436391.1:0-392 GCF_000622305.1 Nannospalax galili
GTGTGTGTGTGTGTGTGTGTGTGTGTGTGTGTGTGTGTTCCAGCTGTGTCATCTCTGGAAGGATATTATTTTAAGATGAAACTCAAGGGAACCCTTGCTTCTTATCTCCTTTGATTGTTACCCAAAGTCCCTTCTTGGAAAGTTCTTTCCTGACCTTGTACCATGTTGGGCCTTTTCTCTCCTGGCACTAATCACAGAGGCTTGTCTTATGTTACTCAGTTGCCTATAGCTCTTGCCCATCTCCTTTCATTAGAAAGGAAGAGAGGCATTTTGTGTCAACTTTGGTCATTGACTATATCTTTGCATCTCTCCTAGAATGTGGTGTGTTCCGGGTAACTTCCCTCCTTTGATGCGGTCACCACCAGCGGCGGCCACTCCTCCACTCTCATGGG
>NW_008436392.1:0-396 GCF_000622305.1 Nannospalax galili
ACAAGAGCAGCCAGTGCTCTTAACTGCTGAGTCATCTCTCCAGCCCCTCAAAAATAATTTAAGGTACTTTGAGATGTGTTTGCAGATGGGATGTCTATGCATTGAAGAAATTCATCACTGAAACTGGAGAGCCAGATTTGAGAAGTCACTGGCAAAGGACATATAGACAGGTTTGAAGTGCTTGAGGGGAAGAATGAGAGAGCTCTGTGCTAAACAAAACCGTGAGTGAGGCTCTGTTTAATAGACAGAAGGTGGGAGAGGTATTGCATGGACTAAGTCAGAAACTAACATCAAATCTTCATCAACACCTAAAGAGCAGTTTCAGAGGAGGAGGTGTCTGAATCCTGTCACTGCACAGTAGTTAGAGTGAATGAGGCCATTGATTTTTTTTTTTTT
>NW_008436393.1:0-396 GCF_000622305.1 Nannospalax galili
CAACACATGGCCGTCAAGCCACTGCCCCCAGAGGGGCTCCTGGTGTCCATTCGACAGCTGCCAGCACTCCTGTCACTCCGTTTCCTCCCTTGCCCAAAGGCAGTGCCCCCACTTTATACTGCAGCGTGTGTATTAAGAACAGCACGGGGCGTCCTCAACCCCAAGATGCAAAATGAATGGGTTCCCACACTCATATTGTCACCCAAAGAACACCACCCCGCCTGGGTATCAGTAAAACAGGGTGCAGGACCCAGAGTACAGGGGGACCCCCACACTCTTTCTCCTGGTGACCCCCAAGCCACCCACTGATGCTGGTCCAGCCAGTGCCCCTTCTGCCTTCCCGCCTCCCAACACAGCCACTGAGCACACAGTTGCCCCTCCTCCAGGCACTGCCCC
>NW_008436394.1:0-396 GCF_000622305.1 Nannospalax galili
GGAGACCATGGAGGGACGCTGCTGACTGGCCTGCTCCTCTGACCTGTGCTTGGCCTGCTTTTTCAGATAGTCTGGGCCCACCTGCCCAGGGTTGGCACTACCCATAGTGTGCTGGGCCCCCCACATCACTGAATAATCCAGAAACTGCCTCTCACAAACATGCCTGCAGGCCTGTCGGCTGGAGGAAATTCTGCAGCTGAGATTCCCCTTCCCAAGTGTGTCAGGTTGTCAACTGAACCCAACCATGATGTGCTACGTGTCAGGTGCCTTCATCTCATTAGAGTATGACAGACACACCAAGGCGGAAGCTAGCTCATGCTGCCTCATGGCCTCGCATCTCCCCTTCCACACCTGTTCCCCACCGCACGCAGCATTCCTGCAAACATGTTCCGTGTC
>NW_008436395.1:0-396 GCF_000622305.1 Nannospalax galili
GGTCTCTCAAGTCAGGTAGGATCCTACACCTGCCTCACATTCTGTTCTGGCCCTGAAGGTGCCCTTGACACAACACGCAAAGGTCAGAGTGGAAGGAGCTGGGAGGGTTCAGCCACAACCCCCTGCCACTCAGTACACTTTTGGCTCAAGTGAAGAAAATCAGAACCAAAGTGAGCCCGAGGTGCTTGCTGTCCTGTTTCTGTGCTTTAACACATCAGAAAAGCCACTTGAGGGGCAAAGACTGGGTGAGCCCACTTCAAAATAGCAAGCAGGGGAAGAAGGGTTGGCAGGTAGGAAGATGGTTCAGGGGTCACTCCGAGGATCTTCCTCCAGATTGAGGGATTAGGAAGTTGGGAGTGGGGCCAGAGTAGCTGAGGGAGATGGAACCCCACCCCC
>NW_008436396.1:0-396 GCF_000622305.1 Nannospalax galili
CATGGAGACAGGAAATCTCAGCCTGGGCACAGATTTCACCCTGGTGGGCCTTTTCCACTATGGCCCCGCGGACACTCTGCTCTTTGCCGTCATTGCCATCCTCTTTGCAGTGGCTGTGATGGGGAACGTCACGCTGGTCCACCTCATCCGCCTGGACCGCAGACTCCACTCCCCCATGTACTTCCTCCTCAGCCAACTCTCCATCATCGACATGATGTACATCTCCACCACCGTGCCCAAGATGGCGGCCAACTTCCTGTCCGGCTCCAGGACCATTTCCTTTCTGGGCTGTGAGATCCAAACCTTTGTGTTCTTGACCCTGGGTGCGTCTGAAGCCCTCCTGCTGGGCTTCATGTCCTATGACCGCTACATAGCCGTCTGCCGGCCCCTGCACTA
>NW_008436397.1:0-396 GCF_000622305.1 Nannospalax galili
TTTTTTAATGCTTTCTTATTTACTTAGTATGGGGCTGTGGGGTCTGCATGGTGCTATATGTGCACGTGGAAGTCAGGGGACAGCTTGCAGCAGTCAGTTCTCTCCTTCTACTATGCAGATTCCAGGAATCAAACTCAGGTTGTCAGGCTTGTAAGCAAGCACCTTTATCACTGAGTCATACTGACAACCCTACAAACTCAATTTCTAATGCCCCCAACATATGCCCACACATACTCATACCCCTCACTCTCTCACCAATTGTGACAGGTCAGATTTAGAGTGGCCTGAAATGTCACACTGTGCATGTATTTTACTTCCTATAAACTATGTTCTTAAAAAGGCTCCATTTAGCTGGGCGTGGTGGCACATGCCTTTAATCCCAGCACTTGGGAGGCA
>NW_008436398.1:0-396 GCF_000622305.1 Nannospalax galili
GGGTGGGAATCTTTGACAGGCACATAAGGATAGCAGGGGCGAGTTGTTTGTGGGCAGAGCCTGTGGAGATTTAAGAGGATTTGGGTAGTCTCAGATAGGAAGCTAGTCCAGAGAACTGAGGCAGAAGAGCAGGAGTAGGCCTGGAGCAATGATGAGAAAGGAGATGTAGTACAGGGAGGAGAGTTGAGGTGTTCATGTTTCAGGAGTTTCAAGAAGCAGTCATTTTATTTTATCATACAGTTTACCATTCAGCCAGGCTTGAATTTGTTAAACCATCAGATATTCTTTTCTTTAAGATCTGAGTCAAAGTGATATGGGCTAGTTGTGTCTTTATTCATATATAGTAATAAAAGGAACAAGTTTTCTTTTTCTCCACTCATGTGTGACCACAGAAAA
>NW_008436399.1:0-396 GCF_000622305.1 Nannospalax galili
AATACTCTGCTTCTGCGGAAAAGTTATGGGTTTCAGATCATGGTAGCTAGCCACTGGTAGCAGAAGTTTTAACTAACTCACTGCAATCTTTTAAAGACTAGATGTTTTAATAATCACACAAAACATCTGAAACATCTGAATTTTGAAAGGGAAACAAAGAATTGAGTACCAGTATGAAGAACAGTTACATCTGTTCTCAGACAGTCCTTGGCAAACTGATACACTCCAGGCTCTTGACCAATCTCCAGGGGAACTGGGTCCACAAGATGAGGCCACCACTCCCATCAGACCCCACCCCCAGCCTGCTGAAAGCTTGGGGAGACAAAAGTTTCAAAGAGGGATTGGCCCAGGAAAAGAAGTCTCACAACAGATGGAAAATTTATTTGTCAATGCTAT
>NW_008436400.1:0-396 GCF_000622305.1 Nannospalax galili
TGATATAGCCTGTACTTCATTGTGAGATAAGACGGTGACCGTTGACCCTGATCCAAATAGGAGTCTGGACAAACAGGAAGATTTATCACACAAGCCTGGACCATGCTTAATTTACTATCCCTCTGCCACCCCGACTCTGATCATCGTCTACATACGTGCAGAGCTGGCTCTCTGTGACCTGCCAGCTTGGAAAGGATTTCAGGTCACCGTTCCATTCCACCAGGTGCCGGTGGCTAAACTCCTCAGAACTGTGATCATTATGATAAACATGTTCACTCTGGAAAAGTTTGAAAATGCTTTCTGGTTAGAATGAGATTTTTGGCATGTCTTAGCTGTGGTCTTTGGCTATAAATTCTTGCAGTGCTGACATAGTTGAATTTATTTTTGTTTTAGACA
>NW_008436401.1:0-396 GCF_000622305.1 Nannospalax galili
GACCGTGAGGGAGGTGGGTCCATCTCTGCAGTGACGATGTGTAGAAGAGAGGACGCTGCTGGCCAGTGGGGAGGTGACTCACTGCAGTGATTCTCTACTTGAGAGGCTGAGGCTGGAAGCCCTGTTAAGACATTAACTGTGATGGTGCATGTCTGTGGTCCTGGCACTCAGGTGGTGGAGACAGAAGGATCCTGAAGTAGAGGACAGACTGAGCTGAGTGATGTACCAAGTTCCAAGCTAGCCTGAGTGATGAAGCCTTTTCTCCAAAAATAAACAATGGTGGTGACACGTGACTATAATCCCTGCACTAAGGAGGCTGTGTCAGGACTGCAGTGAGTCTGAGGCCAGCCAGGGCCCCAGAGAACTGCAAGCCTCTACTGCTAAACTTTCTGGCTC
>NW_008436402.1:0-396 GCF_000622305.1 Nannospalax galili
CTGGAGCTGTGGTTCCCTCCTGTAAATCTGAAGCCGTGGTCCACCTCCTGTGAGCTTGAGCTGTGGTCCTCTCCCATGACCCTGGAGCTGTGGTCCCCAACTATGAGTACAGATCCACACTGCTCTGGTGGTGGGCTGATGGTGGAACAGATTGGAGGATGGAGGACTTTCCCATGTTGGGCAGCAGTTTTAGCCGCCTCTGAGTGACCCCATTCCCCATACCCCCTCCCTGAGGTCCCAGGTTGTGCATGCCAGTGGCTTTGTCTCTGTGTAGGGCTTATGCTGGGGACAGGGCAGGTTTCTGTTATTTGCAGGTTCTAGTCTTGGGAGGACTGATTCTCAAGCACTTCTCACCTCCCTTGATGGCCAGCTATGGTCTTGACTCCACACATGGTC
>NW_008436403.1:0-396 GCF_000622305.1 Nannospalax galili
CAGGCCTCCATCCAACCAAGAAAGCAAATCCAAGGACCCCATGTCACAGGCATTACTGTAAAGGCCCTAGCATGGCCACCCAATGCTCTGCCTGCCTGCCTGCCTCAGCCCACTCAGCGCAGGGAGAAGAAGATAGAATGAAGTGATTGGGCATATAAAATGGACAGACTCCATCCACCACTTCAGGGAGAAACTGGATTCACTGGGGGCAGGTGCCAAGAATTGCCCCCAGGTTTCCTGGGATGGACATGGCCTCTGTAGAGTCTTTGGGGGTAAAGGGGTATACATATGGATGTTTCTGTGGAATCCTGTGCATTGAGAAATGTCTTATGCCACTCTCCCTAGGGCATTTGCACCCATTCTCACCCCAGATTCTGGGTGCCCCTTCTTTCTGAT
>NW_008436404.1:0-396 GCF_000622305.1 Nannospalax galili
TGTGTCTGTGTCTGTCTGTCTGTCTGTCTGTGTGTATCTGTGTATGCATGAAGGCCATAGAAGGACATCAGCAGTCATCTATCATTCTCTGTTTCATTCCTTTGAAACAAGGTATCTCACTAAACCTGGAGCTTGCTGTTTTCACTAAGCTGGCAGCCAACAAGTCCCAGCATGCCTATCTCTACCCTCCCCCAGAGTGCTGGGGTGAGAGGATTGCATGGTTATGCTTGGCTTTATACATGGGTGCTGCGATCTGAATTCAGGCCCTCATACTTTTATGGAAAATACTTTTACCCACTGAGCCATCTTCTCAGTTCCTGTGGGTTTCTTAACTTCAGCCTCTTCATCTAGGAGGTGAACATACTGGTGTCTGCTTCTCTGAATGGTCTGGAGCAT
>NW_008436405.1:0-396 GCF_000622305.1 Nannospalax galili
AAAAAAAAAAAAAGAAATAAAAAGGAAAATGATAGATACCAGATATTTGAATCTACATAAAGGAAGAGCATTAGAAAGCAAATAGAGGAGATAAAAGAACATATTTTACTTTCCTTATTCTTAATTGATTTAACAGATAATGCTTTATTAGGGCAATTATAGAAATAATGTACTCAGTGATTACAGCTTACAGAAAATGAAATGAATGATAGCCACGTTATAAGGGGTAGAAGGAAAGAATTGGCAATTCTCTATGCTAAGGTACATCCACTGCCCGTTAAGTGACATCGTCTGACCTGAAACCAGATTTGGATTAATTAAAAATGCATATGGCAAAGTCAGGAACAAACAATAAATTTAAACACAAGTACAACACATCTGCTTAGAGAAGAAAAA
>NW_008436406.1:0-396 GCF_000622305.1 Nannospalax galili
GCGGCCTGAGAAGATGGCTCAGTAGGCAACTGCTTGCCTCACAAGCATGAGTACCTGAATATCACACCCCAGAACCTACATGGAAGCCAAGCAGGTGTGGAGCCCACCGTAACACTGGCGATCAGAAGGCAGAAACAGGAAATCCCCAGCACAAGCTGACTGGCTTGATTTGCTGGAATTGGGTTTAATGAGAGACCCTGCCTCTATAAGGAAAAGTACAGTGTGATCAAGGAGATGCCTGACAAAAATGTTGGGCTATACTCACATGTGCTCCTGTAGTGAGACACATATGAACACTTACACACATTCAAAAACAACAAAACCTAAAGAATAGGAACCCAGTGTAAAAAAAAATCCATTTCTTCCTTAGAAACAATTTGTACAGCTGACTTAAGA
>NW_008436407.1:0-396 GCF_000622305.1 Nannospalax galili
TAGATTCTGGCCTCGTGAGAATGGCTTCTGGCAGTGTCACATATGTAGCACGGCTCCCATCCTTGCCAAGTTCTCTCTACAATCATAAGTTCTAATAGCCAGGTGTGGTAAAACAGAAGAGAAAGGGATTCACTCCCTAGAAAGAAATCCTTCCGCAGACCCAAGGAACCCAGGTCCTTCCACCCTTTCTCCTCTTCAGCATCCACTAGAAGACATGCAAACCTTAGCCAAACACCCTTAAGAGAGCTCAAGCGCCACTCAGGAAAGAATGTTCTTGTATGTGCCTGCATGGTTAAATCATACCTGGCATTCCCAGGTAAGCTCAGGCATTTTGATTCCTGAGTCTTTCATTTCTAGTTTTTCATTTTTATTTGTTGAAACAGAGTCTCATTCAGA
>NW_008436408.1:0-396 GCF_000622305.1 Nannospalax galili
TCCAGGGACATGCATTCTGCAGTCTCTTATTCTCTAAAACTTAGCCAACAGTGCATCACACTGTTGTATGAGGAAGCTTCACTGGTGAGAATTGAGGAATATATTAGTATTCTTTCTACCCCCTGTTCTGCTATGTCCCATAAGCTTTAGGTGTAGAGGGTCCACTGTAGATGTGTTACTTAGGGCTCTGCATCTCTCAGACACACATTCTCTATGTATGATCAGTTGTGGAGCTCTGTAATAGCTTCTTCCATTTGTTTCAAAAAGAAGCTTTTTTGATGAGTGATGTATGGTATATTTGTCTGTAAGTATAAAGATCTATATTTCGCATACAGTAAGAATTTAATTTGTCTAGAGATATGCCAGAGATAGGGTTTTCTCTAGGATCTGTGACCT
>NW_008436409.1:0-395 GCF_000622305.1 Nannospalax galili
TGGCCTTGAACTCACAGAGATCTGCCTGCCTCTGCCTCCCAAGTGCTAAAAAAAGATTTTTTGTTTTTAGTTTATGTGTTTGAGTATTTTGCCTGCATGTATGTATATTTAGCACATTCATACAGTGCCCTCAGAGGTCAGAAGGGGGTGTCAGATCCCCTGGAGCTGAAATTATAGATGGTTGTGAACCACCATGTGGGTGCTGGGAGCCCAACAGCAAGTGCAAGAACAGCAAGTCTTCTTAACCACTGAGCCATCTCTCGAGCCCCTCATCCCCTCTTTTGGAGACAGGGTCTTATCCAGGCTCTAGCCAATCCTCCTGCATCTTGGGGTTATAGGTGTGTCACCACAGCCAGCATAGTCTGTTTTTTTTTTTTTTTAATATTATTTTTGGT
>NW_008436410.1:0-396 GCF_000622305.1 Nannospalax galili
TGAACCATTACCTGAACCCAAACCCGAGCCCTAACCCAAATTTTAATCTACCCTAACCAAAAACTGAAACCAAAACTGAACACAAACCATAACAATAACCTTATCCCGTACCCTAACCCGAACCCAAACTTTAACCCAAACCCCAACCCGAAATCTCATCCTAACCCTAACCCTAACCCGAACCCAAACCCTAATCTGAACCTGAACCCAAACACTAACAACCCCAACCCCAAGCCTAGCCTCAAACCAATCCCCAGTCCCAGCCCCAGCCTGAGCCCCAACCTGAACATGAATCCGAATCCTAATCCTAGCCTTTGCCTTAGCTCTAACCCTTAACCCTTATCACTAACCCTAGCCCTAGCCCAAGCCCTAGCCAAAGCCCTAGCATTTCCCTAA
>NW_008436411.1:0-396 GCF_000622305.1 Nannospalax galili
ACTGTTCCCATTTGACAGGTGAGGATGGAGAGGCTCTCATAAATCAATGGTCCTCTCTCAGCTAACCCTGATGAGAAGCAGAAGAATGGACCGGGCCCCAGAGTCACCACAACAGAGCAGACAGTCACAGACATGGAAGCTAAAGCTCAGAGAGCTCAAAACCTGACGCAAAGCTGCAGAACTGGGACCATAAAGGGTATTATGAAATCCCTCATGACCTGAGTATTGTAGAACAAAGTGCATTTCCAGCCAGGTGCCTCAGGTTCACAAAACACGTTCTAGAACTACGGGAACACAAAAAGACCAAGGCCCAGGAAACTCAGTAGCCCCAGCCCCCGCTCTAACTCTTTCCTCTGTCCTTTCCCATGTTCCTGGACACACAGACGTCAGCCATGC
>NW_008436412.1:0-396 GCF_000622305.1 Nannospalax galili
GATATGTGTGGTGAGTTTGTGGGCTCAGGGGTTCCACTGATGGGAAAAGACAGTGTGGGACTTAATAGTTGGGGTGGACAGATTTCAACTGAAATTCAGAAGAGGTCGTATGACTTCCCATCTTAACTCTAAGGTTGTGACTCCCCCCTCCACTGGCCTCCAGGAGGCACTGTGGATCTGGGTAGAGCTACAGTGATTCTGAGAGGCAAACCTGGCATTTCATATTCAGTGGGTGTGAATAGGGACACTAAATATCTTGTCATATGTGGGGTGGTTGTGTCCTAAGAGTGATGTGTCCATACAACTTCTGAAAGACATTTGTGCAGGTGCCCTGTGAAAATAAAGCTGACAGCTGCAACTTCCAGCTCTGTTCTGAGGTCACACCTCTTGGCTCTT
>NW_008436413.1:0-396 GCF_000622305.1 Nannospalax galili
AAAGGATCCAGAAACACGGCATCAAAAGAACTCTCCTTCAGGTATTTTACTAATTTCTTGTTACTGAACAGATCCTTACAACGTGAAAATGTGATGTCAAAGAAACCTTTTGCTGAGCCCACTGTTAAAGCAAACATACTGAAATCTTGACTTTTCCATTGATGGTCAGCAAAAACTTTAAACTCACGGTCCAAATCCTCCAGAGTGTACGAGCTTGAGTAAGTCTTCACTGTAAAATTCAATGACTGCCCCAGTTGCCAACTCACGTCTGGTATGACCACAACCACCTCATGCCCCTTGTGGGTGAGTTTCACCAAAATCGACTGCATGGTAAACCAGTGGCTGCCATCCATGGGCACCACCAGCAGCTTGCCTGCCTGGGCAAAGCCAGATGCC
>NW_008436414.1:0-396 GCF_000622305.1 Nannospalax galili
AGATGCTGCTTCTTTCAGTTTTTCTCTTCACGTGGGTCCTTTGCCCTCACTCGCAGCATGGGCAGCACTGCCCTGACCTTTTATTTATTTGTATAGCTATTGCAACATTATCTTTGATTGCTTTTCCAGTTCTTAGGCTTGTTTTGGATCCCCCTGAGCTGCAGTTTGAAAGGTGGAGGGAGGTGGAGACTAACACTGCTGCAGGTATATGCAGCTTCCTTGGAGGAATCTGACCTTGCTGCTCTTGAAATTTTGTTAACTGTCCTCTGCCACGATTCTCATGACCACTGTGGGTGCAGCATTTTCCCAGCAGGCATCCTCTCAGTTGGACTTGCTTGTCCAGACCAGGTTTCAGCCCCAGCACTTCTGCAGTTCACCAGAGCCAGTCACCACTGA
>NW_008436415.1:0-396 GCF_000622305.1 Nannospalax galili
TGCATGTATGTGTGAGATTATGCATGCACATACGTTCATGTGAAGGCCAGAAGTCAACATTGGGTACCCTCCTCAATTGCTTTCCACCTTAATTTTTTGAATTTTAAAATTTATTTTAGTTTCTATTTATGTATATGAGCGTCTTGTCTGCATGTATGTAAGTGCATCTATGTCACACAGTTCCCATGGAGGCCGAAAAGGGTGTTGGATCCCCTGGAACTAGAATTACAGATGGTTGTTAGTGCCATATGGGTGCTGGGAACCAAACCCTGGGTCCTCTGCAGGAACGGCCAGTGCCCTTAACTACCGAGCCTGGAGCTTGCTCGTTCAGTGGTTGGCCAGGGAAGCCTGTTTCTGCTTCCACAGCACTGTAATTACAGGTACGTGCTGCTGTGC
>NW_008436416.1:0-396 GCF_000622305.1 Nannospalax galili
AAAAAAATTCAGTGTCCAGTTCCACTCCATCAGAAGCACTGAAAGGACAGCACCTGTGTGTGTCAATCCCGAGGGACTGTGAGCCAAAGTACAGAAAGGGACAATCACTCAACCACTGGCCTGAACTCTTGAATAATGTCACAAATATAAAGGAGAGGAAGAAAGAGAAAGAAAGTGTACCAGACAGAAGGACTCTTACAGACACGACATTCAGTGCAAAATGTATGCAAACTGAATAATCCCACCATACATTAAAGGCATTCTCGGAATAGCACAACCAGAACTTGAGGTGAAGAGATAGTTTTACTAGGTGCTGGCCCCACTTTCAGTGGGATCTGCACACTGCAGTGCTTGGGGTATGGGATACTAAGTAACAGCTTAGTATCAAATGACCTA
>NW_008436417.1:0-394 GCF_000622305.1 Nannospalax galili
GTGTGTGTGTGTGTGTGTGTGTGTGTGTGTAGCAAGGCCTATAGAGTTAACTTGTCACTCTATATGTCTTTCAGGGTGGGTCCATCCACTGGAGTTTAGTTAACCTGCCAGGACATAAGAGTCTTTTGAGGTTTTCTTTCTGTTCTTTTACACATCAAACCGTGTACATGTAAATAGGGGTAATCTGCCTCTTCCGTCCGTGTTTTCAATCCCTTCTGTTATTTCCTTCTTCTTTGTGCTGCAGCTAAGATCCCAAGCATCGTAGTGACTATGACGGGGGAGTTGGCACTGTTGTCTTTTCCTCATTTTAGAGGAAATACTCTAATTTTTTCTTCATCTAGTATACTGTTGGCTAGATGTTTGTCACATTTATCCTTTATTATGCTGATGTATG
>NW_008436418.1:0-395 GCF_000622305.1 Nannospalax galili
CAGGCCAGCTGGGGCTACAGGGAGACCCTGTCTCAAAAAAGAAAAAAAAATGAAGATCAGAAAGTTCATGTGATTCAGCAATCTCACTACTTGGTTCATATCCACAGGAACTGAAGTTGGTGAGCCACACTCCCATGGTTACCTAGATGTTCACAAAAGCCAAGAGTGGAATCAATAGAAGGTATACAACCTCTGGTGAACCGACAAGGAAAATGCAGTGTGTACACACACAGCGCCATGGTCTTCAGCCATAAGGACAAAATCCTGTCATTTGTGACAAGGCAGATGGAACTGGAGATGATGATACTAAGTCAGATAAGGTGGGCACATAAAGACAGACATGTTGGGGCTGGAGAGATGGCTCAGAAGTTAAGAACACTGGTCGTTCTTGCAGA
>NW_008436419.1:0-396 GCF_000622305.1 Nannospalax galili
CTATTACAGTGTTTCTTATGTCACCACAATGCTCAGTGTGCCATAACAATGTACCAATGTGTCAACACAATGGTCCAATGTTACATCACAGTGCTCCAAAGTGTTAAGGGAATGCACCCGTGTGACATCACAATTCTCCAATTTATCAACACAATGCTCCAAAATGACATCCCAGTGCTCAAGTGCCAACACAATTCTCCAATGTGTCATAACAATGTTCAGTGTACCATCACAATGCCCTAATGTGTGATCACAATTCTCCAATATGTCACCCCAGTGTTCCAATGCGAGTCACAATGCTAAGTGAGACATCACAATGCTCCAATGCATCATAACAATGCTCAGTGTGCCATAGGAATGCTCAATGTGCACTCAAATTTCCCGAATGTGCCATCA
>NW_008436420.1:0-396 GCF_000622305.1 Nannospalax galili
GACAGAGTCTCCCTGTAGCCCCAGCTGACCTGAAACTCACTATGTAGACCACGCTGTTCTCCATCTTATGGAGATCCTGAGTGCTGGAATTAAAGGCGTGCACCGCCATGCCCAGCGATTGAGTTTTTCACTGTACTGCAAATCCGCATAGCTGCGGGTGGTTTGTGGCCACCCTGTTGCACAGTCAGAGTCTGTGCGCTTTACTCACTCTCAAATCTGGATGGGTCAGAAGACCGTGACACTCTCTTCGTTTGTTCCTTTTCTAATATGTGTGTGATGCTTAGCATTTTTGTGGGAAGAAAAAACAGTTATCAAGCATAAACTCGGGCAAAGAAAGAGAAACTCCAGCCATCACCCTTCCTAGGTTTTGTTACTGAACAGATTCTTCTATCATCT
>NW_008436421.1:0-396 GCF_000622305.1 Nannospalax galili
CCAGATATCAGGAAGAAGCTTAAGTGTTTAGATAAGGGCACTGAGCCCCCTACCCCTGACGGAGAGCTGTTGGATTTGGTATTTAAAGTGTTCCATAACTGAGAGGTACAGGAGAGGGCAGACAAGATGACCCTGTCTAGACAAAAATACTAGCTGATGGCCATAGCCCTGAAGGCTCCTCCAAAGAACACGGTGGACTCCTATGGGGCCCGACGACTGCCACCAGGACCCTGTTTCACATGTGGACATCCTGGCCGTTGGGCAGAGCTGTGCCCCAACCCATGACCGCCTCCTGGACATTGTCCTCAGTGTGGGCAGCAAGGCCACTAGAAGGTAGATTGTCCTTCTTTGCCTCGCCAAGGTAGGCCGATCACCTCCCCAACCCTGCCCACTTTA
>NW_008436422.1:0-396 GCF_000622305.1 Nannospalax galili
TTTTTTTGAATAATTTCTAAGTCATTTATCATGGCCAGTCATTTCCTAATTCCTAGTCAACTCCCATGTGTCTGACAACCATCCCTTTGCAAGAGAGAGGGGGCAGAATATCAGTCTGATGAATAAAAATGAGAGGCACTGCTCCTTCGGCTGGAGAGAATGCTCCAGACAACTCAGGGCAGGGGAGGATTCAGGATATTGGTCCATGACATGTGCTTATCTCATAGAAATTCCCACTAGAATAACAATGTAACAGAACCTTGACCGTTTCCTGGAGGTGCACAAACCATATACATACCTAAGCATCTTGAATACTCATTTGCCAAAACTGCATTGCAAAAAAACATAAAATGTCAAGAATGAAGAAAACTCAGCACAAAAGCTCTGACTTAAGCA
>NW_008436423.1:0-396 GCF_000622305.1 Nannospalax galili
TAGGCTCTTGTCTATTTGTCATTCATAATGCCCCTTGATTTTGATGGGAGAAAAAAAGTAGTTGGCAAGGACATTGAGGAAGAAACCCCTCCATATCATGAAATGTACTCATCAAGATCTGGGTCTAGGGGTCTGGAGAGATGGATCAGCAATTAAAAGCATTAGCTGTTCTTGCGAGGACCCAAGTTCATTTCCCAGGACCCACATGGTGTCTTACAATTATCTCTATCTCCAGTTCCAGAGGATCAGTTGCCCTCTTTTGGCCTCTCATGGCAACCAAAGATCAGGACATGGCCTTATGTCAGGATGCTTATCACATCCTGAGGACTGGTACCCATGTTCTTATTAAGGTTCAGATAGCCCTGCCCCCTCACCAACAGGGTCTCATGGACTTCT
>NW_008436424.1:0-396 GCF_000622305.1 Nannospalax galili
CAACTCTGTAGCAACCCAGGTTCTCTTTGGTTAACCTAAACAAACTGTGGCCCTGGGACCCCGTGGGTTGATGTGTGGTTGGTCTTACTCCTGGATCTTCATCTTGTTTTCTGGTTGAGAATTCATACATAGCCTGTGATGTTCCTTTGGCTGTTAAGAACTAAGTGACACTTTGGAGGTTGCTTGGTTGGCAGCTATCAGATCACAGTTGAGAGCCTTCAGATGGGGTGGAAGGAGGTAGAGGTGGGGATGCCTTTAAGAGCCAGAGTGGTAGACCATGCAGTGAAAATTCATGACTGACTCAGAGGCAAGAACAGCAGGCTTTTCTGTATAGCTGTTCCCCTATGCTCAGTTTTCCTGATATCAGAGTTTCCCATTCTAAAGCATTTGAGAAGT
>NW_008436425.1:0-396 GCF_000622305.1 Nannospalax galili
GTCAAGTCTATTGTGCAAAAGCATCCTCTTCATACTTTCATGGATCTGTGTCTACGCTCCACCACAGTTGTGTGACACTATTTCTGGGAAGGTACTCACAAACACCTACTCACTTCAGACAGACCAACCTCAGTATATCACCAAAGTCCAACTTGGTGAATGAATGACTTTTGGAGTTGCTTACAAGAGTATGCGTGAGAAGTCACTTACGGGAGCACACACCACTAAGGACAGCTGCATCTCCAAAAGCTTATGACACGTTGGGTAAAGATTTCAAAATGCTGCAACCCTGGAGCCCCCTGCCTGGTATGTGGAGCACTGGATGGGTTGGAGATTACTCGACAGTGTTACTTTTTGTATAACCTTCCCTGCAAAGGGTCTTCATGAATCTGATGT
>NW_008436426.1:0-396 GCF_000622305.1 Nannospalax galili
TGACTTCCCTTTATGTACATAAGAACTACATGAAGAGTGAGTGCTTAGAGTCAGATGGAGTTATAGGAACATGGGGCTTTAGAAATACTTCTAGGTTGGCCTCAAACGTGTGATCCCTCTGCCCTCACCTCTTCAGCCTACACCACCAGCATGCACCGCCCACAAGCTAGAAACCCAATGTTAGACAGGACAGGTCACAGGGTGTCACCCAAGTTTTCTAGGGTTCCTTGCCCCTGGAGCTATTAGACAAACCATGTAACATATCTTTACCTGAATTTTAAATAGTTTATATCCTGGGTAGGAGAAACAGAGTAACTTACAAAGACGAACACCCCATGCCCCATTGCACTCCACGGCTCAGCTCTCCAATATTCCACATTGCTTCTGAGCCCCGCC
>NW_008436427.1:0-396 GCF_000622305.1 Nannospalax galili
TAGACCAGGCTGGCCTTGAACTCACAAAGCTCCCCCTGCCTCTGCCTCCCAGGTGTTAGGTTTAAAGGCATCCCCCATCACACCCAGCGAGTATCCAGTACTCTTAGCTGCTGAGGCATCTCTCTAGACCCCACCAGTCTTTGTGGCCTTGAGACATTTCTTCCAAGAAGAAGACAGGTATGTTCAACTTCTCGTCAAATTTCTAGTGACATCATTAGATTCCATTGTTAAATGGGTAGAAATGAACTATTTTAGCATGGAAAGATTTGGAGGGAGGGGAAGGGGTGCTAAGGGGAAAGGTTCAGTCCATAAAGCGTTTGCTTTGAAGCGATGATGACATGAATTTAATCTTCAGATTCACATTTTTTAAAAAAAGGCATAGCATGATAGCAACTG
>NW_008436428.1:0-396 GCF_000622305.1 Nannospalax galili
GGCAGGTGACATGACCATGTGCACATCAAAGAGAGCAGGTGACCTGACCATATGCATGTCAGAGAGGCAGGTGATACCACCAATGGCACATCAGAGAGTGTAGGTGACACGACCATGTACATGTCAGAGGGGGCAGGTGACATGACCATGGGCACGTCAGAGAGGGCGGGTGACACAACAATCTGCACGTCAGAGGGGGCAGTTGACAAGACCATTTGCACGTCAGAGGGGGCAGTTTACATGACCATATGCACGTCATAAGGGGCAGGTTACACGACCATCTGCACATCAGAGGGGCTCGTGACATGACCATCTTCACGTCAGAGGTGGCAGGAGGCACGACCCTCTTCATGGCAGAGAGGGCAGGTGAGACGACTATGTGCAGGTCACAGAGGG
>NW_008436429.1:0-396 GCF_000622305.1 Nannospalax galili
GAACTTCAAAAACTATTGGGGGAGATTAATTGGCTACGGTCCTGGATGCCCGTCTCTACTGAGACACTGGGGCCCCTGTTCCAATTGTTAGTAGGCAAACAGCTGTCAGAGATAATCCATCTGAACCCACAACATCTAGACATTTTACAGGGGGTCCAAGAGGCCCTGGAACAAGCCCAACTGACCTGCTATATGCCTGAAAAGGGCCTCAAACTATGGGTGCTCCCCGGCGAGGCTGATGACATCCATCCTCACACAAGAGGGGCCCTCCAATGGGTGTATACCTCCCTAGGGGGCACTCCACAGGTGTATACATCCATGGACCAGTTGGCTGACCTAATTGACAAAGGACGGGATATAGCCCTGAGACATTATGGCATTGACCCCCACAAGATT
>NW_008436430.1:0-395 GCF_000622305.1 Nannospalax galili
GCTATGGAGACCAGGCTGGCCTTGAACTCACAGAGATCCACCTGTATCTGCCTCCTGAGTGCTGGGTTATTTTATTAGCCAGGTGTCACCATTTAAGGAAATGAATAGAAGGAACATATCTCAACACAATAAAGGATATCTATGACAAGCCTATAGCGAACATTACATGAAATGGGAAAAAATTCAAAGCTGTTAAAAACAAAGTTTGTATAGAAAAAGCCTTATGGAAACCCACCACTTTGTAAGCTGATCTAAAAATAAAATTTAAAAGAAAGGAGATGGAACAGATGTACCCTGCATGGACAGACAATAATGCTTTCAGAAGACATGGGTTATTAAAGGAAAATCTCAATGCCAGGCATGGGATACCTTCCTGTGAGTTATAGGTTAGAGAG
>NW_008436431.1:0-396 GCF_000622305.1 Nannospalax galili
CCCACCCCACAATTGGAGAGACCTTTGTGGAACTAGCTAGCTATTAGGACAGATTTATTTATTTAGTTAGTTAGTTTGTGTATGAGTGTTTTCCCTGTATGTCCTAAGTGTACCTATGCATGCAATGCCCAGGGAGGCCAGAAGAAGGCATCAGATTCTCTGAAATTGGAGTTACGGATAGGTGTTAAACATCATGTAGGTTCTGGGAACCACACCCTGGTCCTCTGCAAAAGCGGTCAGTGCTCTTAACCTCTGAGTCTTCTCTCTAGCCCCAGATTTTTTAAAAACACTACTGACGGACATTGGGGGACACAAATCATACTCCATAGGCCATATTACATACATGAAAGTTCATTAAATTGGGCGGGGAGAGCTGTGGGGGGAGGTGTGGGGGGG
>NW_008436432.1:0-396 GCF_000622305.1 Nannospalax galili
TGTGTGTGTGTTAGGCTATACCATCTAGGCTTTGTGTACGCTCATTCTGTAATATTTGCACAGAATGTATCCCTTTACCAAATGATATAACTCTGTTCAAAGTTCCTACCTCTTTGCTTGAGCTGAATAGAACTGCCTATGGGTCTTCAACCTTAGTCACACTGTAGCCTGCTGTATTAGTCAGACTTTGAACTGCTGTGACAAATATATGACATAAATAATTCAATGGAGGAATTGCTTATTTTAGCTAATGGCCTCACAGATTTCCATACACAGTCCTTAATTCTGTTGATTCTAGACCAATGGTGAGGCAGAACATCAATGTGACAGGAACAGGAGGTGGAAGCCTTCATCTCTTGATCAATAGGAAGCTGGAAGTCAGAGAGAGAGAGAGAG
>NW_008436433.1:0-396 GCF_000622305.1 Nannospalax galili
AAAAAAACCCCTTTTTCCTTAAGTTGTTTTTGTCAGGGTTCTGTATCATAGCAACAGAAAAATGACTACTATGATATACTTGCTTAAGAGTATTCAGGGTACCAGCAACAGTGACAGCACCTCAGAACTTCTGACCACTGCAGAAATCCAGAGATGTTAAATCAGAACCCTCACTTTGAGCACTGAGAGGCTCTGATAAATATGGAACTTCTTCCAAATTCTGCTACCATAAACAAACTTTTTGAAATTTACCCTATACTATTTTTCTCTATCTCTAAAATTAAAAAGTATATGAAGCCACAACCAACCAAATCTTTTTACTCTGTTAATGGCATTTCTCAATGTCCCACAACTGATCCTATGTTATTCTCTTTCCTGACTCCTTTACTTTGTGTC
>NW_008436434.1:0-396 GCF_000622305.1 Nannospalax galili
GAGTTAAAAGTCAGTAGTCTATTTCAATAAATGCACCATGATATTAAAAAAGAAAAGTAATTGCTCATCTGTAAATTGATTTGCTCTGATGGTATCTGAATGTATTCAACTACTGAATCTCATCTTTGATTATAGAGTTGCTATAATATTTGATTATAGGAGTTGTCTTTAAAAATGCCGTTCAAGATTCTGTGTCTTCATGAAAACACTCAGAAGATGCTGCTCATGGACGCAGCCTGCTAACATTGTGATCAGACAGAAATGTAGGATTCTTCCCAAATGCCCTGGTACAGATGATCAGGGATCACCGTCTACTGGAATAAGCATGGAGCAGGCTGGGCATCGTGTTAGGTCCTTTTCACAGCTTAGAGTTAGTCTGCTAACCCTAAAGAGATC
>NW_008436435.1:0-396 GCF_000622305.1 Nannospalax galili
GAAAAAAGAAAAGCTTGCTGGGTTTAATGGGCAGCTGGGTTTGATGGGCATCCTTTTAATCCTAGCACTTTAATCCCAGAGGCAAGAACTCTCCATAAACCTGAGGCCAGTCTGTCCTATAAAACAAGCTCCAGACCAGCCAGGGCCACACAGTGAGACCTTGTCTAAGAAAAGAAAAGAAACAAAAAACCAAAAAAAAATCATAGTCATCTTTATACCCTCTCCCCCATCCACACCCTCGCACAGACACCACACTGGATTTGATGTACTCTGTCATTTATGTTAAGGCCTATTGAATCAAGTTAGTGTACCTAGACATCCTTCAATGCAAGTTCATCCACTAGGGTCTAGTCAGCCTATCTAGAGTCTGTCCCTTAAAGAAGATCAACTCTCCCT
>NW_008436436.1:0-395 GCF_000622305.1 Nannospalax galili
CCTGTCTCAAAAAAACAAACAATAAAGATACCAATAGAAATGAAAACACTGGGGGCTGGAGAGATGGCTCAGCAGTTAAGAGCACTAGATGCTATTGCAGAGGACCTAGGTTTGATTCCCAGCACCCATATGGTGGCTAGCAACCATTTGTAACTTCAGTTCCAGGGGATCCGATGCTCTCTTCTAACCTCCATGGGCATTGCACGACATGGATGCACTTGCACAATGCATGCAACACACTCATACACATAAAATAAAAATTAAAAAAAAAAATTTTTTAAAAGAAAACACTGTGAAAAGAAATGTGAGAAAGGAGCCCTACAGGAGATGCTGTCAAGAATCTCAATTTTAAGAAACAAACCCAGGGGCTGGAGAGATGGCTCAGTGGTTAAGAG
>NW_008436437.1:0-396 GCF_000622305.1 Nannospalax galili
CGGCCGAGCTGAAGTTTTCTTTCTTCTTCTCAGGAGAGTGTATAGGTAGCGCTCTGTACTCAGCTCTCAAGCAGAGGCACAGGGCACGCTGGAAAAAAGAGAGTACATTAAAATTCACAGCTTGTGGAGAACCTACAGCTTCACAGTAGAGGCCCAGAAGTCTATTTGGTGCGCCCCGAGACCCAAAGTTTGACTAGGTTCTTTAACCAACTTATGGTTCTTATCTCTGAAATCAATGGACCTTGCCCATTTCTCACCTGGAACCTTCCAAACAAGCTGTTCCCAGAGCTACATTCTAAGGTCGTCTTTAGGAATCCAACAGGCAGCTAGAAAGAACCAGCGAAACAGGTTTGGAGGGGTCAGAAGGAACCACCCCTCAGTGTTCTAGTACGCTCA
>NW_008436438.1:0-396 GCF_000622305.1 Nannospalax galili
TCCTGCCTCCACCTCTTGGGTGTCGGGACACAAGCACGCATGCCTTCATCACTGCATGCTTTCATCATAGGCCACATGCTCAGACCTGCTCATGGCCGTGTGTGTGCAGGCCAGTCTCCCAGGCTGCAGTGCGGGATTGTGGTAGGGTAGTGTCTCCTGTTCATGGGATGTGTGTGCCCCACGCTCCTTTTCTCATTAAGACTGGTCTCACCAAGGTCACCTTTCTGCCCTAGCTCGCAATGCCCTGGTGGTCTCCTTTGCAGCCCTGGTTGCATACTCCTTTGAGGTGATGGGATACCAGCCTTTTGTTCTAACCGGAGAGACAGCGAAGGGGCTCCCTTCTGTGCGGGCCCCACCCTTTTCAGTGACCACAAACAACAGGACCATCTCGTTCAC
>NW_008436439.1:0-396 GCF_000622305.1 Nannospalax galili
ATGCATAGGGATGAGATTCGTGGGCCACGTACCCCCTTTCTGAATGCAATATTTCCTCTTCCAGTTTCTTCAGGACACTCTCGATGCCCTCTTCAACATCATGATGGAACACTCTCAAAGTAATGAGTATGACATCCTCGTCTTTGATGCTTTGGTAAGAGCAGGGACAGTTGTTCAGCGTTACCAGGCATGATGTGTGTGACCTACTGTGAGAAAACAGCATGTGGGCTTCATGACCCTTTTCATGAATGTTGTGGAGTTGTTTGCACCTTTGCCAACCAGATCAGTGAGTGACTGTTTCTCTTCATTGTTTCCAGTTCATTTGAGAGTCTGGGGCTGGAGAGTGACAGGGGGACTTTTCAGTGTTGACGTCGGATTGACATAGGTTAGGAAAAC
>NW_008436440.1:0-396 GCF_000622305.1 Nannospalax galili
TGTAATGAAATGCTTCTTCTAATCATGTGGTTATTAAATAAATAAATTTTATTTAGTGTGTTTATGCGTATGAGTGTATTGCCTGCATGTTTGTAAGTATACCTGTGTCATCCAATTCCCACAGAGGTCAGAAGAGGGTGTCGGATCCCCTGGAACTGGTGTTATAGATGTTCTTAGCTGCCACATGGGTGCTGGGATTTGAACTCAGGTCTTCTGCAAGAATAGTCAGTGTTGGTAACCACTGAGCCCTCTCTGCAGCCCCTTTAAAATATTTCTTAAGCTTAACAGTCAAAATTGTTTCCAGAATTTATTCACTATCTATGTCGTGTATTAAAACAGCCTTCCATTTTCTAAATAATGGTGTTAGAAAATGGTAGTTGTGTTCTAATATCATTT
>NW_008436441.1:0-396 GCF_000622305.1 Nannospalax galili
ACGGTCGTGTCACCTGCCCTCTCTGACGTGCACATGGCCGTTTCACCGGCCATCTTAGTCGTGCACATGGTCCTGTCACCTGCCCTCTCTGCCTTAAAGATGGTAGTGTCACCTGCCCCCTCTAACAGATGGTTGTGTCACCTGCCCTCTCTGACGTGGATGTGGTCGTGTTCCCTGCCCTCTCTTCTGTACAGATGTTCAGGTCACCTGCCCTCTCTGACGTGGAGGTGGTTATTTCACCTGCCCACTTTACTGTACAGATGGTCGTGTCACCTGCTCTCTCTGATGTACAGATTGTCATGTCACCTGCCCTTTCTGCCTTACACATGTTCTTGTCACCTGCCATCTCTGCCATACAGATGGTCGTTTCACCTGCCCTCTCTGACGTGCAGATGG
>NW_008436442.1:0-396 GCF_000622305.1 Nannospalax galili
TCTGCAAGAACATTCAGTGTTCTTAATCACTGAGCCATCTCTCCAGCCCCTCATCTATCTTTATTATACAGCCCAGGTCCACCTGCCTACCAATGGCATAGCCCACAGTGGCCTGGGCCCTCCCAGATCAACTAGCAGTTCAAAAAATGCCTCACAGGTAAGATTATAGGACAGTCTATTCCAGGAAATTCTTCAGTTGATGTTCCCTCTTCCCAGGTGATTTTAGTTTGTAGCAAGTTGGCAACAGCACACATGTTCTCTACCATGTTCTGCCAAACAGGCCTGGCATAGTAGGCTGTGGACTGAAACCTCTGATACTCTGTCAAAGTAAATATTTCTCTTTAAATTAATTTTCTCAGGTGTTTTGTAACAGCAACAGAAAGCTAACACAGAGAT
>NW_008436443.1:0-396 GCF_000622305.1 Nannospalax galili
TGCTTTTATTTATTCTAGTTTTTCATAGTAGAATGACTTGAGAACTCGATCACCCGTTGGTTAAAAAGCAAGTCCACATAGGCTTGAGCTGAGAATCTCCGCTCCTGGTCCTCAGCCTCTACTGGGACCTCTGCTTCTGTCTCCTCAGCAGCTCTGAGCCCCAGAGACAGCAGTCCTGGGCTCTCAGCAGGTAAACTAAGTGCTGAGCAAAGTCCCTGCCCGATGGAGCTACTGGCTTCAGCAGTGCTGTGCAGATGTCCTTTTCAGAAACCACCTCAGACTTGGGTGATGCTTCCGCACACCATTAAAATGTAGTATCTCAGCCTTTCAACAATTTATTTTTTATTCAATATGTTGGAGCATTTTTGCCTGCCCAGGAGGCCAGAAGAGGGTGTG
>NW_008436444.1:0-396 GCF_000622305.1 Nannospalax galili
GGTAGAGAGGAGGATGGGTTCTAAATATGACTAATTATATATATTGTATCATCTGATATGCATTAAAAAAGTAATTTAGTGTGCCCCATGTTAGAGAAGCCCTACATTCAGATCTAATGCTTTGTTATTCTCCAAGACATTCAATTTGATGAGGTTTATCTTGTTTGTGGCCATTCTTTACAGTTGTTTTTGCTTAGTGACAAACAGTAGAAACTCTAAAGTTCTCCAGAACCCATTTCATCGTTTCAGCTGTGTGGAGGTACTATTGGCATTTGAAGCCACAAAATATATATTTATTGTCCCATCACTTTGCATAGAAACTCAGAATTTCATCTCTGCTTACTGTTTGCACTTTCTTGTAATTTTCTGTTTGAACAAAGTTTCATCCACTCCTTT
>NW_008436445.1:0-396 GCF_000622305.1 Nannospalax galili
ATGGACCAGTGCAAAATGCATCATAGCCTTCTTTCGTTTCTTGTTGCCCCTCTGTAAGGAATCAATTAGTTTCAGATAACTAGTTGTATACAGGTAAGCTTTGTCTAATTGGATTCATAAAGCTTATTAAGCAGTATACAGGTGAACCTGATTCACAAGAGGGGAAAAAGTCCAATTACCCCTACTTCATTAGTACTTACGAGAAGAATGAAGAAAATAGAAAATCATCATTACAACATCACTGGAATAATTCCTACAGATAAGAGTCACTGATACAATCTAAAACTTTTTAGTAAAGCATCAGTAGGAAAATCAGGATATCTGCATGGATTTCAAATATCTTTCTCCCAAATTTGCCATCATTGTGCCAATTTTAGCAAATAACCACAAACTGTT
>NW_008436446.1:0-396 GCF_000622305.1 Nannospalax galili
GTCCTGGCTCTGTGATCTAGCTCTCTGTGCCTCAGTTTCTTCATTTGTAAGTGTTGATAAGACTAAGTTAAATAGTTTAAAGTACTTAGACTACTGCCTGAAACACATAACATGTGACGTGACCATCACCATCAAGGAGCACAGCTGTCAGAGAGCAGCCCATACCACCACCGAATTTATAAATGACAACAAACTCACTTGGTCACCAGCTGTGCTTGGTCAGAATATTTTCTTTGGTCTGCTGTGTCCTCTTTATCTAGGGTGAGGGGGAAATGCTGCTCTTAGGTGTGTGTCTAGAGAGCACACGCTCTGCATCTCTTGAAGACAGCATCCTATATGTCTATTAAATGAAGCTGGTAAGTGTTATTCAAATCTATAAATCTCTAGTGGTTTTTT
>NW_008436447.1:0-393 GCF_000622305.1 Nannospalax galili
ACACACACACACATGCACACATACACACATCTGCACAAACACATTGACACATGTGTACACTTACATATGCATACACACTCACACATGCATTTTTACACTTACACACACAAGCACACACATGAACACATATAGACACAATGCACACAGAGGCAACCCTCTCACACATAGACACACATACACGCACATTCACACACACAAAGGCACACACACACATGCATACAAATACACACTCACAGGCACTCACACGGTCACACATATGCAAACACACACTCATGAACACACAGAGGCACACCCTCTCACATATAGGTGCACATATGCACACACACACTCAGGTACACACAGAGGCACACATGGACCCAGGCGCGCACACACACACACACACACACACACACA
>NW_008436448.1:0-396 GCF_000622305.1 Nannospalax galili
ACCTCTGTGTGCTCTCTTGTTACAGATTTGTTTTGATCTTTCGGTGGTTCCTCTAGGCATTTTGGTGTGTTTCCAAGGCTCCTCAGAGTTGACCATGAGTTACTTTTGAGAACTTTAAAACGTCTACTTCCTTTGACTCGCTTTCAGTTTCTGTGCTTTTGTTGTTATGCACGTCGACTACGATCTTAAGTCCTATGCTGTGCTCATCTTTATGTCGTCAAGCCTCATTCATGGTTACATTCCCTTTCCCTTTACTGTTGCTGTTCATTCTCTGAAGCACGCCTCAGTTTCCATCTGGGGTCATTTTTATGGACTGGAGACACTTCCGGTACCATTTCAGTAAAAAATCTACAGGTTCATTTTTGTTGCTCCTAAAGTCTCTTTATTTCACTTATT
>NW_008436449.1:0-393 GCF_000622305.1 Nannospalax galili
GTGTGTGTGTGTGTGTGTGTGTGTGTGTGTGTGTGTATCTACACAATGCAGTCCCCAAGGAGGCCAGAAGAGGGAAATGGATTCCCCAGAGTTGGAGTTACAGGGAATTGTGCATTGCCCAATACGGGTGCTGGGAACTGAACTCGGATCCTCTGCAAGAGCAGTAAGTGCTCTTATCAACTGAGCCATCTCTATAGCCCAGTATCTTATTTTTCTTTGAGATGGGTTTTCTCACTGGCCTGGAGCTTGCCAAGTAGGCTCAACTGGCCAGCCACTGAGCTCCAGGGAAACTTCTGTCTCCATTTCCCCAGTGCTAGGATTACAAATATACATCACTATATTAGCTTTCTATTTATTTATTTATTTATTTATTTATTTATTTATTTATTTATT
>NW_008436450.1:0-396 GCF_000622305.1 Nannospalax galili
TTTTTTTTGCTAGCTTTATCGTCTTCTAACCATAGTCAATGATAAGTCATTTTCCCAGTTTTGTAGGTAGAGCACATTCACTGACCGTGCCGCACAACATTTTTCAGTAACATCTCTGCCGCTTGCTTTTAATTTTTCTTCCCTCTTTCAGCCACCTGCCCCAGTTGAAAGCCGGGCCACCTCTGGGCTCTGGGACCGTTGGCTCTTGCTCCTCTTCACCACTTGAGCCACAGTGGTTTCTCCCGCTGTACTGTCCTCTTGCCCCTTTGAAAACTTTCCTCCTTTCCAAGGGTCAGGGACCGAATGTTCCTTCAACTTTATATCGTAAATTCTTTGCACATGATTTGTTGATGCTTGTAGGTGGGACGTTGGGAGCTAGTTACGTTGTAAGGGTAA
>NW_008436451.1:0-397 GCF_000622305.1 Nannospalax galili
TCATACACATAAAATAAAAATGATAAAATATTTTTAAAAAATTAAACAAAATAAAATAAAAGACTACTTAGGCTAGGGATGCTGCTCAGTGGCACATTGCTTGCCTAGCATACACGAGGCTCTGGGTTCAAGTTCAGGTACCACACGCACATACGTGATGATCATAAACTACCAAACATAAAACAAGAGTAACATTATCACAAACGTCAAACCATCACGCACGTACTTCCAAACCAGAAGCAGTAATTCTAGAATAAGAACACTTTGGGTTTATTCTCTCATAGTTTATTTCCTGAAGTCACTTCTACCTTCAAGAAGCATGAATTGGGGCTGGAGAGATGGCTCGGTGGTTAAGAACACTGACTGTTCTTATAGAAGACCCGGGTTCGAATCCCAG
>NW_008436452.1:0-396 GCF_000622305.1 Nannospalax galili
TGACACGACCATGTGCACGACTAAGAGGGCAGGTGACATGACCATTTGCACAACTAAAATGGCAGGTAACACGACCATGTGCACGTCAGAGAGAGCAGGTGACACGAACATGTGCACGCCAAAGAGGGCAGGAGACACAACCAACTGCGCATAAGAGGGGGCAGGTTACAAGACCATGTGCACGTCAGAGGGGACAGGTGTCAATACCGTGGGCACATAAGAGGGCGCAGGTGACACGACTATCTCTCTGGCAGAGAGGGGAGGAGACACGTCTATGTGCACGTCAAAGACGGCAGGTGACATGACGATGTGCACGTCTCAGAGAGCATGTGACATGACTATGTCCACGTCAGAGAGGGCAGGTGAAACGACCATGTTCACATCAGAGAGGGCAGG
>NW_008436453.1:0-396 GCF_000622305.1 Nannospalax galili
TCTCTTAAGGGAAAGAGTGATGCAAAAGTATATTTAAAGAATAATAGCAGATAACACCTTAAATTTGAGAGGAGATAGACACACAGGCACCTGACAAAGTATTCCAAGGGGTTTCAACTGAAAGAAGAAATCACCCAGAAAAATAATCAAATTATTAAAAGTCTTTAAAAAAGAAAAGCTTGAAAACTAAAGCGGAAATAAGTCCTATAGTCAAGTGTATTTTTAAAGCTGTGTTAACAGATATTGACACAAATCTTTCAGACCAATAAAGACTGTTGTAATACAATCAAAATGGAAAAAAAATGCTGGCAATAAAATTACTATAACGTAGTCCGGAGTAAAGATATTCACCTTTAATCCCAGCACTCGGGAGGCAGAGGCAGGCAGATCTCTGTG
>NW_008436454.1:0-396 GCF_000622305.1 Nannospalax galili
ATATCATCAAAGGAAGCATGGACATGGGAAGACACAGACTACTTCAGAAGTAGTGAACAATGCCAGGCATGGTGGTACCAATCTTTATGTCCAGTTATCGGGAGGCAGAGGCAGGTAGATCTCTATGAGATCAAAGAGAGTCTGGTCTACATAGTGAGTTCCAGGCCAACCGGGGCTACCGGGAAAACCTATCTCAAGAAAAAAGAAAAAGAGGAGGAGGAAGAAGAGAGGTCAAAAGGGGAAAGAGGAGAGGGAGGGGTGGGGGTCGGACTGGAAGGGGAAGTAGGAGGAGAGGGAGGACGTTTCACTAAAACAGACCTAAAACAGAGTGACAAATGATGCTGCTAATTGTATTAGGAGGCTTAAAGCAAGGAGTGTAGAGAAGGTATGATGGGA
>NW_008436455.1:0-397 GCF_000622305.1 Nannospalax galili
CATCTTAAAGAAAGGTAGAATATATACACCATGCATCGTGCAGTAAGAGGACCTGTGCCTAGGAAGACCATAAAGCAGCAAAGAACTAGAAATACTGAGGTGAGCCACGTGCATAGGCTGCAGTATGGGATTGCAGGACACACAGGCTTGGTCTTTTTGTTTTTGCTTTGCAGCAGTCTAGCTGTGTTACCCAGACCTGCCTCAAACCCTTCAACTCAAAACCATCCTCTTGCTTCTGCCCCCCAAGAGGCTAAGATTATAGACCTGTGCCATTATAACCACATAGGTATCAAATTTGATAATATAGGAATTCAAATGAGGCCAGAAAAATGGCTCAGCTAGTCGAGTTGCTGCCATGACTGACAACCTGAGCTCTGCCCCTGGGGCCCATGTGGTG
>NW_008436456.1:0-396 GCF_000622305.1 Nannospalax galili
GAAGATATTCATTAGTTAAAGAAAGTGTTGGGGGAGAATTCAAGGTATGGTATAGGAAGGGCCAGGGGGATGGGTAGTTTGGAGGGTGGGAGACATAAGGCAAGAAGTACAGTCTTGGTCAACAAGTATTGAGAACTTGGGCCCCTCACTCAGTTAAGACCATTGAAATGGCAGAAATGGAGCAATGGGCAACTTCAGCTGATCAGATTACTTTCATGTTACATCCCCCTTTTAATTCTAAGCCTCCCAAAGGAGTCTCTTAAACATTGCTCCTACATCCCAAATACAGTCCTGAGGGCTGCCATATACACTCCCAGTATCTAAATCTGAGACCTCAGGGGCTGGAGAGATGGCTCAGCAGTTAGGAGCACTAGCTGCTCTTGTAGAGGACTCTGG
>NW_008436457.1:0-397 GCF_000622305.1 Nannospalax galili
TCTGTGTGTGAGTCACCGAGTAGAAAGGATGCAGTGTTTATAGCAACTGACACTTCTTCAGCAGTGAGGCTTCGTTTAGAAGACGTCTCACTGACGCCTGCCTGCATGCACATGCGCAGGTATGTGGGCAGTCTGTGTGCATGCTGTGAGTACCCATGAGTCTTCAGTGCAAGCCAGATTCAGCCATATGTGAGCAGGGTGTGTGAAGAGGACAGTGAGGATCACATGTCTGAATTCAGCTCCTCAGGCTCACCAGTGCCCAAGGAATGTGCCCCATGTCTGGTTGACTATGCTGTGAGAGCCTGTCAACTGAGCGTGGTGGCCATTCATCTTCTGGAAGTTAGGTGGGGCCCAGGTCAAGGACACATCATCTTTACTGTGAATTAAAGTGCAGCCA
>NW_008436458.1:0-397 GCF_000622305.1 Nannospalax galili
AAAAAAAAAACCAAAACACCAAAACAATGAAACAGAACAACAAAAAGGTGGATTTGATTGATAGGGAGGATTGGGGAGAAGAGAAAAGGAACTTCATGAAGAAGCACATGTGGAAGACAGATCCCCACACGGTGATGAATTAAAGGATCCATAGCATCACTATGTAGGGGAAATAAGCAAGCTCGGCGTGCCGGCAGGCAGTCACTAAGTCACTAGCAGTGCTGTTTCCTTGAAGTGAAACAAAGGGAAAATCCAAGAGGCATTCTAATACAGGGATAACGCTGTGGTTTCAAAGTCATTCCCACCACCTAAATTCTTCATCTTTGGCTAGTATCGCCTCAAAGAATTGGCACAAAATATTATCGAGCTCAGCATAATGATGCAGTTCTAAAAAATG
>NW_008436459.1:0-397 GCF_000622305.1 Nannospalax galili
AAAAAAACCCATCAAGAACAATTTGTACTCGTCCTATACTCAAGTCTGGAGGCATCCACTAGAGTTGATTGACCTAGCATGGGCCACATACTTAAAAATCTGACTCTCCATCTCCTAACAGCTATCAATTGCCAGTATCTCCTCATATAGGGGTGTGACATCCTGACGACACCCCCTTTCTGTGTTGAGATTTTGTCTGGCTTGAGCTTGCACAATTTTTTTGCATCACATTACAGCTGCACTATTGTGTTCAGAAAGTACTGTTTCCTTGTAATCATCCAGCACCTATGGTTCTTACAATTTTTTTTCCTTTTCTTCTGCAATGATCTCTGAGCCTTGGGAGGACAACATGTGATATAGCTGTCCCATTTAGGGCTGAACATCCACAGTCTTTTAT
>NW_008436460.1:0-396 GCF_000622305.1 Nannospalax galili
AGGACTTGGCTTCTCCAGTTTTGATCATATAGGCAAAAGAAGAGACCTCCCACTTTAGTGCTGGGGACACAGTGGGAAAGCTCGCAGTCAGGGTTTTCTAACGACTATTTACCCTTGGTGCCCCTCATGGCTTATAGATGATGCCACAAGCTTGTTACCTTGACCCCTGTAGAATGAGGATCCCTTCCTTCAAGAGTTGGGTAGCACTGGGGACCACAGAGATGGCTCACTGGTCCTCTTGCAACGGACCTGGGTTTGAGTCCCAGCTAACAGCCATCTGCAGCTCCAGTCCAGGGGATCCAACGCCCTCTTCTGACCTCTGAGGACACTGTACAACATGGGTGTACTTACATGCATGCAGACAATATACTCATACACATAAAATAAAAATAATAA
>NW_008436461.1:0-397 GCF_000622305.1 Nannospalax galili
CTTTTGAAACTCCCGCCATGATGGCAGTTCTCCAAAGGCTCACATGAGGAGCTGTGATCAGGTCTCTGTGGACCAAGCTCTCCCATGAATGAATCTATAGGCTGAGGAATGCTCCGGTTTCTAGCAATCATCAAACACTTGGAGGAGGCAAGGAAAGAACCTCCCATTGGGCCCTCAAAGAGAATACGGCCTTGCCGGCCCTTTCATCAGACCTTTAGGCTCCACAATGATGGAATGTCTCTGCGGTTACTCTGCCTCTGGAATTTGCTATGGCAGTCCTTAGACGCTAAGAAAATACTTGACTAGAAGTCTTCTTTGGTGATACTTTGGTATCTCCATAGCCGCTTGGTGCTATGACCGCTGGTTCCAAGATCCAAAGATTCACTAGTGACTTTAA
>NW_008436462.1:0-397 GCF_000622305.1 Nannospalax galili
AATAAATAAAAAGCCTCATTGTCAGGCCTCGAGAAAGTATCCTGGACTCCATCTTGTTCCACCTCTCTGCTTTCTTCTGCCACTGTCCCCACACTACCACCACCACCTAGAGACGATCCTCCTTTAGATATCTACCTTGTGAATTCAATAGCCTCTGCAGATATATCTGAGATGAAAGGCTTTTAACCTTCCTCGCAACTTCTGTTTCTGGGAAGGGTGAATTTGGTGTGAAGAGGGATAGCAAAAGTAGAGTCAAAGGTGAATTCTGGGTCAATGGTAAGGAGATGCGAGAGAAGGTAATGCTTAAAGGAGAAGCATTCCTACCCCAGGCTGCAATTTGTTTCTCAAATGTACTTTCTATTTATACTTCACGAAAGAGCAATCATCATGTGGCAGT
>NW_008436463.1:0-397 GCF_000622305.1 Nannospalax galili
GATGCTCCACTATTGTACCAGCAGGAATATCTTGTTTGTTATGTTGATAGTGCAACATGTGGGGTCCTTTGTTGAGCAGAATTTTAGGGGAAAATTCTCACCCAGTCATCAGCATATCACTCTTTGGCACCATAGAAGCCACCCATCCAGTGGCAAGGAGTTTCCAGCTTAGCGAAAGCTTGATTTCTCCCCCTCCTGCACTTCAGCAATAGGGTCCATTTCCAGTGTACAACCAACATTATTGGCAATGCCTTTATTGTTTTGGAAACCTCCAGGGCCTCTCAGGCCAACAGCTCATAGGGGGGCACCTCTGGCACTGGGATTTTCATTTAACAACTGTATTGCTTACGGAAGGGCTTTCTTCCATACCCATAGAGTTACTTCTGTGCTTAAGGCT
>NW_008436464.1:0-397 GCF_000622305.1 Nannospalax galili
AAGACCTACCATGCTCATGGATTGGTAGAATCAATGTTGTGAAAATGACAATCTTACCAAAAGCAGTTTATAGATTCAATACAATCTCAACCAAAATACCCATGACATTCTTTACAGACTTTGACAAAATAAACCTAAAATTCATCTGGAATCACAAAAGACCTCAGATAGCCAAAACAATATTGGGCAAAAAGAACAGTGCTGGGGGCAATCACCAGATCTCAGATTATATTACAGAGATATAGTCATAAAAACAGCATGACACTGATATAAAAATAGACACGTAGATCAATGCAACAGAATAGAAGAGCCAAACATGAGTTCATATCACTTCAGCCACCTGATATTGGACAAAGGTGCTAAGAGCACACAATGGAAGAAAGATAGCATCTTCAAC
>NW_008436465.1:0-397 GCF_000622305.1 Nannospalax galili
GGTGCTGGGATTTGAAGCTGGGTCTTCTGCAAGAACAACCAGTGTTCTTATCCACTGAGCCACCCCTCCAGCCCCAGGAATTTATATCTTTATGGCTTTTTTTATGGAGGTTATGGCTCTCATGCAATTATCACATTCTATCACTATTGGTCAGTGGCTTCAGATACTTGTCATTAAAACAGGTAAGGAGCTATGGTACCAGAAACAATACAGAGCAAACTTTGAAAATTTTACTCTACATAAAAGTAGAGGAGGAAACAAAGAATAAGGAAATTTTTGTGAGAATGAACATTTCCAGAATATTTGGAATGAATAAAAATTTGCTTTTTGGGAGCATTTATTTGAGAAATACATCTGAATCTTAGTAGGCACTGAAAGCGTTGCACTGCTTTAACTT
>NW_008436466.1:0-397 GCF_000622305.1 Nannospalax galili
TTACAATATGACTTCACAATATTCCACTGTGACATCACAAGGTTTCAATATAACATTACAGTGCTCCAATGTGAAAACACTGTCACCCAATGTGCCATTATATTGCTCCAATGTGTCATCACAATGTTACAATACGACTTCACAATGTTTCATTGTGCTATATCAATGCTCATTGTGCCATCACAATGCACAGTTCTGTCATTACCATGACCCATTGTTTCATCACCATACTCAATGTGCATACACGGTGCTCAATGTACCCTCAGAATTCCCCCATGTGCCATTATATTGTGGCAGAGTCCACATTCAGCTGAGTCCCGGGCTGAAGGGGTGAAATTAACTGTGTCGGCAGAAATGACTATATCAGAAACCACAGTTGCAGTTCTAGTAGAGGCTG
>NW_008436467.1:0-397 GCF_000622305.1 Nannospalax galili
AATGTGCCAACACAATATTACACTAAGACTTCAAAATATTCCATTGTGAAACCACAATTCTCCAATGGGACATCACAGTGATCCAAAGTGCCAACACTTTCGCTCCATGTTACATTACATTGATCCAATGTGACAACACAATGTAAGAATATGATTTCGCAGCATTCCAATGTGCCATCACAATGATCCAATGTGCCAACACTATCACCCCATGTGCCAATGTATTCCTCGAATATGCAATTACAGTGTTACAATATGACTTCTCAATAGTCCATTGTGACAAACAATGCTCCAATGTGACATCACAATGCTCCATTGTGCCATCACCATGGCCCAGTGTGAAAATAGAATGCTCCTATGTGCCATCACAATGTCACAATATGACATCACAATGTTC
>NW_008436468.1:0-396 GCF_000622305.1 Nannospalax galili
GCTGGCCTCAGTCTCACAGAGATCTACCTGCCTCTGCTCTTGAGTGCTAGAATTAAGGCATGTGCCACCACACCCAACTTAAGCTCTGATTTTATCCTGCCCTCCAATCTCTCCCATGATGAGGTGGAGAGTTATCTTTGGCCCATTACTGTAGTTCTGATGTCTCCTCTATGAGAACAAGTCCTTGGAGCCAGTTCGGAAAGCTACTAGCTTGGGAGCTGGAGAGATGGCTCAGTAGTTAAGCGCGTTTGCTGCTCTTGCAGAGGACCCAGTTTCGATTCTCAGCACCCTTAACTCCAGTTCTAGGAGAATATGATGCCCTCTTCTGACCTCTCCAGGCTTTGCATGACACAGATGCACTTACATGCAGGCAATACACTCATACACATAAAATAA
>NW_008436469.1:0-397 GCF_000622305.1 Nannospalax galili
ATGGCACAAGCGTGGAGGCAGTCTGCCTGCCCAGCACCAGGTACAGAGCCTAGAAAGAGCAGCACATGCCTCTCTTTCCCAGTCCCAACTGACCTTCCTGAGTCTATCCCTGAAGGGAAGGTGGCCCCAGCAGTAAGGGTTAGATCATTGGGGGGCAGGTTGCAACAGGCTGGGCACAGTAGCATCACTACCAGTCCCCAACACCTTGGTATAAAATGAGAAAAGGATACTACTTCCTCAAGACCCTCCTTCCTAAACTGTTGTCTACCCCCTAAGGGGCAGCCTTGACTGGAGGCTGGGGCAGAGCTGCATGTAGTCCAGGACTCTTATCTGAGAGTCCTGGGCCAGCGCCTCTCAGCCTTTCCCCACCCTCTTCCCACCATACAGGTCCATGGCT
>NW_008436470.1:0-397 GCF_000622305.1 Nannospalax galili
ACCATGGAGGAATGCTGTGTATTGAACTGCTTCCTCTAGTTTGCTCAGCTACCTTGCCCATGTGCAAATGGATGGCACCATCCACAGTGGACTGGGCCCTACAATCCATTGGAGGTAATTATTCAGTTGAGATTCTTTCTTTCCAAGTGTCTCTAGTTTGTGTCAAATTAACAAAAACTAAATAGCACAACTCCTAGATGAAAGAGAATGAATATTTTTATAGCCAATATTGACAAGAAATTGATTTCTGTTACTATTTTTGAAATCAACTTCCTGTAAAAGTACAGGTGAAATCACAAATTTAATTGATGCATATAGCATACCCCATTACACTTGTCATTGAAAGAGCATAACTCTTACCTCAAAGGGGATAAGAGATAGTTTATTCTGGAGCCAA
>NW_008436471.1:0-397 GCF_000622305.1 Nannospalax galili
TTTATTTATTGATACACTGTAGACATTTGCTGTGAGGTTGTTTTAGTCATTAGCTTTAGTGTGCATTGGTACCTTATTTCCTCCTTACTGTAGGATACATTTTAGAAGTGATAGCATAACTTGTTTTCCATTTATAGTTAAGCAATAATTTATAGTACATTTTCATTTTATAACATCTTTTTATTTTCTTTTGTTGGTAATAAATTACCCCATGAATAAGTTTGGGAAGTTGGAGAATTTGAAATTAATGAGACACAAGTTGAACTGAGATTGTGAGGGCAGGCCTCCCATAATTATCAGTTAACATGTTTGCTTGGCAAGTAGGAGCTGAGAATAGAGAATGCCCCAGACAAAGGAGCTCAAGAAGCACAGGTCCAGTGTCCAGTGAGCATGCAGA
>NW_008436472.1:0-397 GCF_000622305.1 Nannospalax galili
AAAATAGTCTCTTGTTTAGATGCTTTTGACTGAGTATTAAAAACTGGAATGGCAATGGTGACAGCAGTCAGTTGGAACAAGCATCCCAAGTTCTCTAGTGAGGCCAGGAGTTTGTAGTTTAAAAAAAAAATAGTTATTTTAAGAATCTTTAACCCACCCAAAATCCATTCCCACTACTCAAAGGAGGATGGCCCAGTCTATACCCTGAGTTCATGCAGGGAGGACAACAGCATAAGATGGTTAATGTGTCAGGCAGCCAGGGATTGCTGACTTCAGACCAGTTTACTAAAAGTGCACACCTTATTAATGGGAAAGAAGAAAGAACGATTGTGGGCTTATAGACACAAACACGCCTGCATCTGACTTTTGATGTGGGTGCTGGGGATTCAATCCAAAG
>NW_008436473.1:0-397 GCF_000622305.1 Nannospalax galili
ACAGATGTTGAAACAAACTTGAAGAGCCAAAGAACAAAGTAGCTTGAATTTGGTCCTTCCTTAATGAAAAACATGTGTCCATCTGGTTTAGTGAGAAAAAACAATGTGTTCCCAATTTCAAACCATCACCCTTAGTATTGATAAACACAGGCTGGTGGCCACTGGGGACTATCCTCTCAAGATGCCAGCACTTTTTGTTCAAGAAAACAGTTCTGAATGCAACCACATAAACTTTGAAAGCTACAGAAACTCCAATCTTCCAGGGCAAAGAAAGCAAGTATTAAGTATCTATATCCCAAAGGCAAGCAAACTTACACTTCCCCAGGGAAGGGGTGTTGAGGCTGGCTAAGGAATCCCTCCCACTCAGATCAATTCTCTGCCAGCTTGCCACTCTCCT
>NW_008436474.1:0-397 GCF_000622305.1 Nannospalax galili
AGAAAAAAAAAAAAAACCCACAGTAAAAAATTCTTTACAGCAGCAATAGCCATCTGAAGGACACAGAGTACAACAAAGGTTACCTTTCTACGGTATCAGTAATACCTACAAATAATGACATAAGAAATAAGCGAATTTATGACAAAAACTATGAAACACTTCTGTAAGTTATTTAAGACTTTCAAAAGGAAGTGTGCGAGGTAAACCCAGTATGGTGGCATAATCTCAATACTCAGGAAGCTAAGGTAAGGATGGTAAGTTCAAGGCCAGTCTGATCTATACAGCAAGATCCTGTTTCAAAAAACTAAAATAAGGAGAGGAGTATGGCTCAGTGGTAGACTGCATGCTTAGCATGTGCAAACCCCCAAGTTTAATCCCTAGCATCAAATAAATAAAA
>NW_008436475.1:0-396 GCF_000622305.1 Nannospalax galili
AACACACTCATACACATAAAATAAAAATAATAAAATATTTTTTTAAAAAGACCAAAAACAAAAACCAGTCACTCTTACAGTAGAAAATGAAAAATAGGGGCTGGAGAGGTGGCTCAGCAGTTAAGAGCACTTGCCGCTGTTGCACAGGACCTGGCTTCAGTTCCCAGCACCCACATCAGGATCAGGAAGGACACAGCTGTCTATAATTCCAAGTCAAGGGGATCTGACACCCTCTTCTGGACTCCAAGGACACAAGCAGGAACATAGTGCACTAATACATGCATAGAGGTAATCACATATGCATATGAAATTTTAAAAATATATTTTTGGGGTTGGGGATTTAGTTCAGTGGTAGAGTGCTTGCCTAGCAAGCACAAGGCCCTGGGTTTGGTCCTC
>NW_008436476.1:0-397 GCF_000622305.1 Nannospalax galili
CCAGTCCCAGGGGATCCGACAGCCTCTTCTGACCTCTGCGAGTATTGCACGACACTGGCGCACTTACCTACGTGCAGGCAACACATGCATACACATAAAATAAAAACAATAAACAAAATATTTTTAAAAATGGGCATTTGACTAGATCATTTCCAGAAATGATCCCTTTCCCTTGTTTTCTTTTCAAATACATTTGATGCTTGATTTTAGACTCTGTCTACCCCTCTTATTATCCAAGCTATATTTCCATTTTATAAAAGACACACAGTAAGTACCAGGTGGATGACGTTGGACTTAGCATATTTTTTCCTTCTTTAATCACTATAGATTCATCTGTTTTGTTCGTGTCCTGTTACCAGGAAGCCTTGCTTCATCTTTTTTTTTTTTTTTTTTTTTT
>NW_008436477.1:0-397 GCF_000622305.1 Nannospalax galili
ATTAACATAGAGACACACAACTAGTCAATGTGCAGAGACCCCAATAATAACAGACCCCAAAAGGGACCTACATCATACCCTAGCATCTCAAGGTTCAGGGATCATTATGAGTCAGAGGTGGTGGATGAATACAAGGTATCTGTGATTTCCAGGCACAACATGACAGTTACACATATGAACCCACAGAACTTGTGACAGCTGCACAAAACTTCAGAAGTCTGAGCTGGATAAAAACCCAGTATGGGTGAGGAAGACAGGCAGAAATCCAAGCCCTTAGTTAAGGATATGTTAGCAACTGATAGCTACTGGGAGAAGAGGATTCCTTCTTGTTAAGGGTGTGACATCTGGCAGGGTGACCAGGCTCCAAGAGATGAACCCACACCCAAGAGCATTTGAG
>NW_008436478.1:0-395 GCF_000622305.1 Nannospalax galili
TCGTGTCACCTGCCCTCTCTGCCATAAAGATGGTCGTGTCACGTGCCCCTCGGACGTGTACATGATCATGTCACCTGCCCCCTCTGAGGTATTGATGGTCATGTCAGTGCCTACCTCTGACTTGCAGATGGTCGTGTCAGCTGCCCACTCTGACCTGCACATGGTCGTGTCACCTGACCCTCTCACGTGCACAGGGTCATGTCACCTTCTTTCTTGGATGTGCACATGACCGTGTCACCTGCAGTCTTTGACATACACATGGTCATGTAACTTTCTCTCTTTGACGTGCACATGGTCGTGTGACCTGCAGTCTTTGAAGTACACATGGTCATGTAACCTTCTCTCTTTGATGTGCACATGGTCGTATCACCTGCTCTCTTTGACGTGCACATGGT
>NW_008436479.1:0-397 GCF_000622305.1 Nannospalax galili
TTAGGGTTTGTCAGTTTCATTTGTTTTTGAAGAATCAACTCTTCCTGTCACTGATTCTCTCTGTTGCCTTTTTGTCGTTTCTATTTCATTCATTTCAGCCCTGATTCTGCTTATCACTTCCCATCTCCTGTTTGGGGATCGGGTCTGTTGTTTTTCCAAGGCCTTCAGCTGCATCTTTAAATTATTAATTTGAGATCTCTCAACATTTTTGATTTAGGCACTTATGGATATGAACTTTCCTCTTAAGACTGCCTTCCTCGTGTCCCGTAGATTTGGGGATGTAGTGTTTCATTTTCAATCAGTTCTAGGAATTTCTCAGTTTCCTTCTTGATTTCTTCAGTGGCCCGGTTATCAGTCACTGGTGCGTTGTTTGGTGTCCGTGTGTGTGTGTGTGTGT
>NW_008436480.1:0-397 GCF_000622305.1 Nannospalax galili
GCAGCCGCGTGCAGGCCCCGCCGCCCCAGCGGAAGCGCCCTGACGCGTGCGCGCGGCGCGTGGCCGGGAGCCCCGGGGGCCGGGCTGGGAGAAGCGGGCGGAGGGGGCGGAGCGGGGCGGCACCTCCCAGTAGCTTCCCGTGGAGTCGGTGTCCGCCTCGTGCGCCTCGGAGGCTCGGCAGCAGGAGCAGAGACGAGCGGCAGTACGCGCGGCGGAGGCGCCCAGACGCTCAGGTACGTGCGGCCCGGGAGCGCCGAGCGCGCCGGGCGCGGGGCGGTTGGCCTGACGGTTGCGGCTCGCCGCGGCCTCTGTGACGCCCGGTGCGGCCTCCGATCGCCCGCCGGAGCGGAGGCGGAGGGGAAGGGGCGGAGTCTGCGGGGGGCGCGGGGCGGAGCCG
>NW_008436481.1:0-397 GCF_000622305.1 Nannospalax galili
CTTAGCTTCTGCTGCTCCTGCTCCAGCCACCTCCAGCCACCGTGCCTCCCCACCATGATGGACTCTTGCCTCTTTGAAATCTTAAGCTAAATAGACCCTTCCTTTTATAAGTTCCTTTGGTCCTGGTGTTTCTATCACAGCAACAGAAAAGTAACTAATACACAGGATTAAAAAGCTGTGTTATATAAATGAAAAGATAATAGTATACCTCACCTTTACTGTCTTCTCCCTCCAAAGAATCCTAAATTTATAAACTCAGAGGAATGCAAGGTCTAGATATCATTATTGTTGTTATTATTATTATTATCATTATTCATTATTAGTTTTAAATTCTGGACAAATTCTAAGAAAAATATTTAATATTGGCATTAAGTATGGAAATAACATTCAGAGAGTA
>NW_008436482.1:0-397 GCF_000622305.1 Nannospalax galili
CTGCAAGAACAACCAGTGTTCTTGACCACTGAGCCATCTCTCCAGCCCCAATAAAATATTTTTTAAAAAAGAAAATGTAGTACTTCTATTCAATGGAGTTCTACTCCGCAGTAAGAAAATATGAAATTATGAAATTTGCAGATAAATGGATAGAGCTAGAGAATGTTATACTAAGTGAGGTAACACAAATGCAGAATATCAAGTGACCTATGTTCTCCCTCAGTTGTAGATTATGCCACCAATCCCTTATAAGTGACTATACAAATTTTGATGTAACACCAAGAGCCAGGTAAAGGGAAAGGAAATATGGGCCTAAAGGAAAAAAAAAAAACAACCTGAGAAGGGGACAGTAGGTGTTCTAGCTTGTTTCTTCATTGCTGTGACAAAACACTCTGAC
>NW_008436483.1:0-397 GCF_000622305.1 Nannospalax galili
CACTGAGCATTTGGATGGCACATTTGAGCATTGTGATGACACATTGGAGGAAAGTGATGGCACACTGAGCATTGATATGTGTCATTGGAGCTTTGTGATCACATATTGGAGCATTGTGATGTCACATTGGAGCATTGTGATGGCACTCTGGCATTGTGATGACTCATTGATTGATGCATTGTTATGGCACACTGGGGACTGTGATGTCAAAATGGAGCATTTTTAGACATATTAGAGCATTGTGATGGCACATTGGAGCATTGTGATGGCACATTGGTGCATTGTGATGGCCCACTGAACATTGTGATGGCAGAGCGGAGCATTGTGAATTCATATTCGAACATTTTGATGGCACATTGGAGCACTGTGATGGCACATTTGAGCATTGTGATGTCAC
>NW_008436484.1:0-397 GCF_000622305.1 Nannospalax galili
ACCATCAAACCTCCCTCTTTAATAAGTTGTTTGTGAACTCAGTGAATAAAAACTCGACCCAGAGCACAGGGTCTTTATGATTCATTTCCTAGATTGGGTAACTCATTGTCAGGCATGTAATGATCCACCCTCCCAGGGAACCACAGCCCTCTTAAGGAAGGGTGTAGTAAAGGCCAGAGAGAAGAAAGCAGAAGGGGGATGAAGAAAAGAACACACTGCACAGCTCTTCCCAGAAAGAGGAAAATGGTCCCCAAAAGTAAACTCCTTTTCGTGGGACCCTGCAAGTCCAAACCCGAGAAGATGCCTGTTTAATGATGACATCCACCCACAAAGACACCAGACAACATAAGATTTCCAACTAAAGAACAGAGAAATCCTGTGTTTCCAGAAAACAAAT
>NW_008436485.1:0-397 GCF_000622305.1 Nannospalax galili
CTGAGTTCATTTAGTCATGATGATGTGTGCTTGTGTTTACGCCTAGGGACCTGAGATTCGATAAACTATGAGGGAAAACATCCATGCAGAGAACTGACATCTTTCCTCAGCATTTGTTGATTTCTTGTGACTCTTCATCTAGAGCTGAAAATGTGTCATTTTTCCCATCCGAATTGGCAGGTCCACTGGTGTGGTCATTATGTAGGTCATTTTAGGTAACTGTATTGTGGAGACTCCATGGGTGCAGTCTCCTTATCATGCCCAGACTGCACTATCTAGTGGCAGGCGTTCTGGGTCTGTAGCTCTTACAGTCTTTGCACCCCCTCTTTCTGAGATATTCCATGACCATTAGGTGTAGGAGTTGCATTATTAATCTCCCATTTAGTGCTAGGCACCA
>NW_008436486.1:0-397 GCF_000622305.1 Nannospalax galili
AGACAAAAATAAAATGAAAAAGTCAAACATTTGAAAAACAAATGTAAGGAAAAATTATCACATCTGCTGAGCAACTATGTTAATTAACATGCATTAATTTTCTTGGCAATACAAGGAAGAACCAGCTATCCTCCCAGGCATCAAAACACTTAAGAAAAGCAGCAGCTACTTAGGTACAAGGAAGCTATCCCATTTCACCTCCAAACAGAAGAGTGTTGGCATTCCGGGAAAATACTCACCAGGCAAAGGAAAAATAAAACTGAAAGTTTTATAGGCTTGTTTTTGCAGTGCCAGAGACTGAATCCAGGGTCGCCTGCAAGTTAGGTAAGTATGCTATCTACACTATCACTGAGTGACATCTCCAGCACCACAGCTTTTCTTTCAAAGTCACAAAAAA
>NW_008436487.1:0-397 GCF_000622305.1 Nannospalax galili
TTCTTATTTGTTGTAGGAATCTTCTAGTGAGGTGGATTTGGGTAGTTTATGTTCCCCACTGCTAGTTAGAGGGGAAGCCAATGGTAGGAAGAGAAACTAGAGTATGACGACAGTCCCAGTGTTAACATGTACTGAAAGACTGTTTCATACTCTACTTACATCACTGAAAAGGTTCAGAGGCAGCTGCACTAACACTATTAGGAAAAATGCCATTTGTACTTCTTTAAATTTATTTATTTTTATTTTTTGTGTATGAGTGTTTTGCCTACATGTGTGTAAGTGTACCTGTGTCATGCAATGCCTGTGGAGGACAGAAGAGAATGTTGGATCCCCTGGAACTTGAGTCACTGATGGTTGTTAGCCATCATGTGGGTGCTGGGATTTGAACCCAGGTCTT
>NW_008436488.1:0-397 GCF_000622305.1 Nannospalax galili
TTTTTTTTTCACTTTTCTCCTCATGATCTTTTGTGTTTGTTTCATTGTTGTTTCCGGTGTCTGTCAGCGAATTGTGGAGGTAGGCCACTGAATTACAGTAACATGCACTCCCACTAATCAAGGCACCAATAAATTCTAAGATGGTCAATGGGTTTTACTGCATGATCTTACAGATATCTCATGCCTGGACATTGAACATTCTGGGTGAGTGCTCTACCATGGAACTAATCCTTAGCCCTTTTCACTTTTTGAGAAATAGTCGCCCTTGAACTTGCTTTGTGGTGCAAGTTAACATTAAAACCAGATAGAGATGTGCAGGAGGGTTGGCAGTGAAGTCCTTGGTGCATGGAAAGCATGCAGATCTGTAGGAGAAGCTGTTGGACTGGCTGGAAGAGGG
>NW_008436489.1:0-397 GCF_000622305.1 Nannospalax galili
ATCATAGAGTTATGGTAACAAAGAATTTAATTTAACTTGGCTAACAATCACTATCAAGATGTTAAAGCAATCACATCTTACACTGAAGTTTATAACATTTTATGAACATTTGGATTAAGCAGTGTTCACTGTTTATAGAGTGGAGCTTATCCTATAGGATTTTTGGCTTTTTAATTGATAACAAAACCTGACATCTTCAGTTCTCTTAAAAAAGATTCATATTCATCTATTTACAAATCTGAGAAGGGACAGAACAAAACTAATTGTTGTACACGTTACTTTTCTCAGTGTTGTGATCAAATAACCAAATAGAATAAACTTATCTTAAGGCTTACAGTTTAAGAAGGAAATCCATCCATCATGGTGTAGAAGGCATGGTGGCAGGATCATGAAATGG
>NW_008436490.1:0-397 GCF_000622305.1 Nannospalax galili
CACACACACACACTTTGAACAATTATTAAAGGTTAGTAAAAATTTAGAAACATACTTTTAAAAAGAATACTTTGTCTCACTTAAGGGAAGAAAAAGAGTCAGTGATCTTTCAAGCTCAGTACTGGTCAAATCTGTAATTGGTAGCTCTGGGATACAGGGGCTCATGTGTTAGGATATGCAGAGATCTTGAGTTGCCCAGTCCAGTACTCAGGAAGAGCCTGGAGGGGAGCAGGAACCTCACACCAAAGCCACAGACAGGGACCTAGTTTCAAAGGCATGCCAAGGAACTATTGTGCTGCATGTTGATGTTGCCCAAAGTTCAGCATTATTCTTTATTGTAACATTTTATTTAATAATTGTTATTTTGTGTGCTTTAGTTATATTACTTATTACGATA
>NW_008436491.1:0-397 GCF_000622305.1 Nannospalax galili
CCTGCCCCTCTGACGTGCAGAAGGTCATGTCACCTGCCCACTCAGACGTGCAGATGGTTGTGTCACCTGACCCCTCTGGCGTGCAGACTGTGCTGTCACATAACCCTCTGAGGTGCAGATGGTGGTGTCACCTGCCCCCTCTAACTTGCAGATGATTGAGTCACCTGCCCCCTCTGACATGCAGAGGTTCGTGTCACTTGCCCCTCGGACGTGCAGATGGTAGTGTCACCTGCCCCCTCGGACGTGAACGTGGTCGTGTGACCTGCCTCCTCTGACTTGCAGATTTTTGTGTCACCTGCCCCCTCTGCCGTAAAGAGGGTCTTATCACCTGCCACCTCCGATGTGCAGATGATCGTGTCACCTGCCCCCTCTGACGTGAAGATGGTCATGTCACCTG
>NW_008436492.1:0-397 GCF_000622305.1 Nannospalax galili
AGCATTGTGATATCACATGAAACATTGTAGTAGCACATTAGGGCATTGTGATGACCCATTTGGGCATTGTGATGGCTCTTTGAGCATGGTGATGAAACTGCTGCACTGTGATAACACATTGATGCACTCAGATGGCACACTGTGGATTGTCATGGCAAAATAGTGCATTTTGAAGACATATTGGAGCATTTCGATGGCACATTGGGCATTCTGAAGGAACACTGAGCATTGTGATGACTCATTGGTGCATGGCACACAGAGTAGTGTGATGTCTAAATGGAGCATTTTGAAGACATTTTGGAGCATTGTGATGGCACATTAAGTATGGTGATGCCACAGTGGAGCTTTGTGATGAGACTTTTCATTGTGGTGGCACACTGAACATTGTGTTGGCACA
>NW_008436493.1:0-397 GCF_000622305.1 Nannospalax galili
GATTTAGCTCAGTGGTAGAGCGCTTGCCTAGCAAGAGCAAGGCCCTGGGTTTGGTTCTCAGCTCCGGGGGGGAAAAAAAATTCTGCAGTAGTCAAGAAGTGATTTCAGAGATCCATAACTGGTCAAAATGTATAGAGTAAGTGACTGTGGGGCCCCCAACACCAACTGGTACATCTACAAAACAACCCCTAAAGGCTCAGGGAACACTGAGGAAGGTGCAAAAAGATTATAAGAGCCAAAGGGCCAGGACAGCTGTTGTGAGATAGTGTCTTCTAACCATGAAAGGGAAGTTGTGCCCATGAAATCTTAACAATATAGTTGCCTAGTCAACACCTGCATAGTTGACATGCCAATGTGGATGGGAGAAATTTTGCAAGGCCACACCCACAGATGAACT
>NW_008436494.1:0-397 GCF_000622305.1 Nannospalax galili
GCGAGCCTTGTCCCCCATGTGGCCAGGCCCACAGCCCCTGGGCTCTTGTGGCCGTGCACCGGTGGGTGCAGGTGTGCAGTCTGCACATCTAATGGGACTCAGGGCAGGCCTGTTCTCCTGGAGAGACCACACTTTGAGCAGCAAGTATCTAACCCAGCATCCAGCGTCTTCCTGCAGCTCTGTGGTGGCACAGAGGAATGAAGCTGGTGGCAGGGAGACAGGTCTGCTGAGTCCCTGTGTCCATCAACACCAGGTGTCCACCACCTCCGAGTGCAGGGCAGCTTTTAGATAGATAGGCGTGCCAGGTGCAGAATGCACACGCAGAATGACTCATGCAGAGCTGAGGCTCCACCCGCCCCACATGAGCCTCACAGTACCTAGAAGTCTCCACCCGCCC
>NW_008436495.1:0-395 GCF_000622305.1 Nannospalax galili
CAGCTGGGGCTACAGGGAGACCCTGTCTCAAAAAGACAAAAAATAAATGACTAACAAAATAAATAAATACCAGTGTTGGACTGGATGAAAAAGCAAGACCAAACTGGATGTTGCTTACAAGAGAACACACAGAAGGATGTGGGGTGAAAGGGAGAAACCATACTTAGTAACACAGGAAAGCTGAAGTTGCTCTACAAACATCAATAATGTGGACCTGAGGATAAAGGAGCTGAGCCAGAGGTGAGGAGAAAAGTTTCCTCACGATTAAAGAGTCAATTTAAGAGGCTGGAGAGATGGCTCAGCGGTTAAGAGTACTCACTGCTCTTAACTGGACTCAGTTAACCCAAAGGACCTAGGTTCGATTCCCAGCACCCACATGGCAGCTAACAACTGTC
>NW_008436496.1:0-397 GCF_000622305.1 Nannospalax galili
ATGTCCAAATACTTGGAGCCTATGGGGGACATTTTCATTCAAACCACCAAACCAATAGCACACAGCAAATAAATGATGAAACCAAAGTTCCTCTGCTGACTTAAGTTTAGGTTATTTTCCACTGGAGTATAAGTACAGGTGATTAAAAAAAGAAACAGCTGATCACTGAACATTTGTTTTAAAATGATTCAGTGGGGGGCTAAAGAGATGGCTCAGCACCTAAGAGAACTTACTGTTCCTGCAGAGGACCTGGGTTCTGTTCCTACCATCCAGATGCTGTCTCACAACTCCTTGTAACTCCAGTTCCAGGGGATTTGACACCCTCTTCTGGCCTCAGCGGGCACTGCACACATGTAGCACACATACATACATTCGGGCAAAACACTCAAACATATAA
>NW_008436497.1:0-397 GCF_000622305.1 Nannospalax galili
TGTCGGTGACCATGCCCTGTGGGTGCTGCCCACCACATGTACTGCTTGCTGGGGTCAAGCAGAGAGAGGCATGGAATAAAACAGAAGCACTGAGCCTTATTCATGAATCTGCCTTCTTACACTTCTCCTAGGTTTACTGTGTTTGCTCTTATCAAAGGCTCTTTTTTTCATATTCATACTCTTTAGGTCTTCTGTGGTTCTGGATTGAAAGAAGACAAAATTTAAGCTGTTACCTCTTGGTTGCCTTACAAGTCAGGTGTGGTCTAACAAGGCAATGTATACTTATACAAGTTCACATGCGCCTACATGCAAACCATTTAATCATATGACATACTTTACACTTGTACACAAATTCATAAGTTAAAGAAACATGAAATTGTCAGTGGACAGCTTACAA
>NW_008436498.1:0-397 GCF_000622305.1 Nannospalax galili
GCCATACATAAGCTCAAAGGGCTGCTGTTTCCCCTACATTGGGAGAAGCGTCTATCCATCTGAGAAGGTATCTACCAAGACTACTAGGTACCTGAACTTTTTGAAAGCTGGCATATGGGTAAAGTCCAGTTGCCAATCAACCCCAGGGAGAGCTCCTCTATGTTAGTGGGATTTAAAGGAGGGAGGTGGGGAGCCCCTTCCATGAGGGGAGACCGCAGTGCATATGGGGTAGGAGCAGCTGACTTATGTGAGAAGGGGAAGGATTTTATTCTGAAAAGTGAGAAGTTCAAGAAATTTCTAAAGTGGGAAAGTCCCAGTATGAAAAATGTTGTGTAGGTGTGTCAAAATGGATGAGACCTGGCCTTCTGGTAGGCAATACCTGTCCCCAAGAATCATC
>NW_008436499.1:0-397 GCF_000622305.1 Nannospalax galili
ACCTGCCCCCTCTGATGTGCACAAGGTCGTGTCACCTGCACCCTCTGACGTTCAAATGGTCGTGTTTCCTGCCCCCTCTGACGTGCAGATGGTCGTGGCACCTACCCCCTTTGAGGTGCACATGGTCGTGTTACCTGCCCCCTTTGACATGCACAAGGTCTTGTAACCTGCCACCTCTGATGTGCAGATGATTGTGTCTCCTGTCCCACTGTTGTGCAGATGGTCGTGGCACCTGCCCCATCAGATGTGCAGATGGATGTGTCACCGGCCCCATCTGACGAGCAGATGGTCGTGTCACTTGCCCCCTGTGATGTGCAGATTGTCGTGTTTCCTGCCCCATCTGAAATGCAGATGGTCGTGTCACCTGCACCCTCTGACGTGCAGATGGTCTTGTCAT
>NW_008436500.1:0-397 GCF_000622305.1 Nannospalax galili
CACAGTGCTCGGCCACGTGGGGAACACTACTGCTTGATCACAGCTGTGGCTGAACGTAGCACCCATGGCTGAACCAGCAGGGAATATGGCACAATGAGCATTTGCAAGGCAGCAGCTGTAGAGCTGCTCAGGGCTGCCTTTGGGAACTTGAAGGGTAATGCTCTCCTGATTTCACAGCTGAGCTCTCTGAAGAGCTTATGTGGTGGCACAGATATATGCAGTGGAACCTGCGTTTATCTAGGGTCTGAAAGCCCCAACCAAGCTGTTTTCTTTCTTTGTTTCCTTTTAATATTCTATTATTTTATGTGTATGAGTGTATTGCCTGCATGCGAGTGCACCGTGTCATCCAATGCCTCGGAGGTCAGAAGAGGGCTTCAGATTCCCCTGGAACTGGAGT
>NW_008436501.1:0-397 GCF_000622305.1 Nannospalax galili
GTCCTAGGGCTCAAACTCAGGTCTTTAGGCTTGGTGGCAAGCACTTGACCTGCTGAGCCATCTCACTGGCCCAATTTTGTCAGAGCAGAAAGAAAAGTAGTTAAGACAGTATGAGGAAAACCATCTAAGTATATGGGAACAGAGTTTTGCCTCTCTGTAGTCTCAGAGTTGTGAAGCTGGCACAATTAAACTTAGGACATTGTCATGTACCCCCAGAAGAAACCTCATACCCATTGGCAGCCAGTTTCCATTCCTCCCTTCCCCCACCTTCAGGAAAATTTTACTCTGTTTCCTACTTCTGTGACTGTGCCTATCTTGCACATACATAGTGAGTGAGTGGTTTCTTTCTTTTAAAACATTTTATGTATATGTGTGTATAAACCTATGTGTATATGTG
>NW_008436502.1:0-391 GCF_000622305.1 Nannospalax galili
CACACACACACACACACACACACACACACACAAATCTTTAAAGAACACTTAAGAATTATACAAAATACTATTCCAATCAATAATAGGAAGTTGCTTTAAAAATGAGCAAAGGATCTGAAGAGAGTTCTGTCCGATGATCTGTAAATAGTAAGGACATGAAAATTTATTCAACAAGACTACCCACTGAGGGTGGACAAATCAAGACTACAAAGAGCACTTAAGCCCCTGAGATGCTGTTCTGTAATGGGAAGAAGCATTGACTTGTTCAGATATGGGGAACCGGAACACTCAATGTTGAGGGACGTAGTCACGTTGGAAAATTCTAGATCTTAAATTAAGGTCAATGGTAGAGTTATCAGATGTGATAGTTAAGCTTGTGTGTGTGTGTGTG
>NW_008436503.1:0-397 GCF_000622305.1 Nannospalax galili
GTGTGTGTGTGTGTGTGTGTGTGTGTTTTCTGTGACTCATGTTGATGGGTGTAATTTTAATTCAATTATGATCACTGTGTTCAAGTATTCCATTGCATGAATTTATCACCATTTATTTACGCATTTGTCCCATCAGCGGGCTACTGGGTTGTTTCCTGGTTACTGTGAGTTTTGAATACTTCGGCAGTGGCCATTTTTTATGTCTCCTAATGCACAAAGATCAGAGCTTCTTTAAAGTATAGAAGTAAGGCTATGGACTATGTACAGGTACACTTTTCTAGAAGATACCAAATTGTTTTGCAAAGGAGTTAACCAATTTACACCCTTGCCTGCAAAATACTGTGCACTTTCAATGGATAAAGAAATAAATATATGTGTATGTATATGTATATATATT
>NW_008436504.1:0-397 GCF_000622305.1 Nannospalax galili
TGGCTCTGTGCTTACAGGGAGAATGCTGGTGGGAATGTGCACAGGAAAGGGTATGATGATGAGATCCCTAATGTACAGAAAAAATCTTTATCTTTGTGACTTGGAGCCATCCTTCTGAGAAGACCTCAGAGTGCCTGATTAGGTTTCTGTCCTCTAGTTTAAGTAGACCAAACCCTTCCATGCCCATCCCTGTGCTTTGGAACCATCTCTAGTCCCTCCTACTGTCCCAGGGCTCAGGTTTCCCTGCACATCCTTTTCCCAATCCTTATCCTTGAGTCTTGAACCAGTCAATTGCCTGAGAGTACCGGACTCAGTCTTTGACTTCCAGAGGTAAGTAGTCCAAAGCTGCCATGCCTGTAGGAAACCAGGATGCCAGGCCCTAGGGTGAGATGAGCCT
>NW_008436505.1:0-397 GCF_000622305.1 Nannospalax galili
AACTGCAGACCACAGAGAATATATTTTCAAATCACATATCTGATTTGAAATTTTATCTAAAAGCCAACTTTAATTATTTTAATACTCTTAAAACACAGTATATGGAATACCACCTTCTGGATATGACATAGCCAATATAATTATGAACACACAGCAGCTATAGCTACCTGCACAAGAATTGCACAAAAAATGCAAGAAAGAAAAGGAGGGATTAGCACAGAAGATCTGTAGGCTGAGAGAGGGACAAGACAGGGCAATGAGATGAATACATTGCATTTACGTATTATATGTACATATGAATATTAAGAATTCCATTAAAATATCTTAATAATAAGAAAAAGCATAGCCCAATTTTAAGTTGTGATCAAAATACTTGCATAAATACATCTATAAATAA
>NW_008436506.1:0-397 GCF_000622305.1 Nannospalax galili
AAATAAAAAATTGTACCACTCATACTGCTGAAAGTTTTGTCTTCAAATGTCAATATTAATTTTACTTCAATATAAATAACTGCAATCAGTAAACGTCATGCCAAGAGTAAATTTTTTTAGTTAACTATAACATAGCTAAAAAGAACTTTTCTACTGAACTGGATTCATCACAGTAGGTTAAATATAATTAACAGTTTGAATCATAATATATCAATTTATATTTGAAAAAGCCTATGGAGTAATATAGTCTTCAAATTCTAGATTGATATAACTGAATACATACTTTTAATTATATAGATAGTGAAAAAGTTCATCTACCTCCTGGCCCACCTCAACTTTGCTCACAATATTGGTATGTCAGTAACTTTTCTAAGGAATTACTTTTAATTATCTAGAT
>NW_008436507.1:0-397 GCF_000622305.1 Nannospalax galili
ATGTTTTCAAGCTTTTATTGTACAAGCCCTTCATTTCCTTCATTAGATTTATTCCAAGGTGGGATCATTTGCCAAATTTCTTTCTTGGTATGTTAGTTGCTGGTATACAAGAAGGCTATTGATTTGGGAGGTGTTCATTTTATATTGTGCTATTTTGCTGAATGCTTCTATCAGCTCTAGCTTTCTGATGTAATCTTTAGGGTCTTTCATGTTTAGAATCATGTCATCTACAAATAAGGACACTTTGACTTCTTCCTTTCCAATCTGTATCACCTTTATGTTCGCTGTCTTATTGCTGTAGGTAAGACTTCAAGTACTATATTGAACAGTAATGGAGACAGTGGACCTTGTCTTGTGCCTAATTTTAATGAGAATGCTTTCAGTTTTTCTCCATTTA
>NW_008436508.1:0-397 GCF_000622305.1 Nannospalax galili
TCAGTCAAGCTCTGAGTTGCATACACTTGTTCAGAGGCTTTCATTATGAGTTCAAATGCAGCCAGGGACAGAAAGTAAGCAAAACATGGTCTAGGGCATATTAACCTAGTGCTGAGGAGTTAGGAAAAAAAACTATCACGAAAAGGTAGGCAGGCATATGCTTCAGAGGATCTTTGTAACACTTGGACATACAGAACTTTGGGTGCTAAACTTCAGGATCCAGATGACCTCAAATGGCTTCGGCGCTTAGGCCATTGCCATCAACTACCTATGTGAGGATATGCGGATGAAATGAATAGGTTTTGAGGTGTGTCTCAGGAGTAAGCAGGTTGCAGTTAGCCTGGAATAAGGTGGGGAAGCAAGCAGAGGGTCCTTGTTAGGTATGGGTTCTTCCCAA
>NW_008436509.1:0-397 GCF_000622305.1 Nannospalax galili
CCAGCTGCCTCTGCCACCATGCCTCCCTGCCAAGATGGACTGTAATTCCCCCTGAACAGTCAGCTCAAATAAATTCTTCCTTTTATACATTGGTCAGTTATTCTATCACAGCAACAGAAAAGAGACTACTATACCATTTTTATAAGAATTGCAGCAAAAAAGAGTTCATTTCTTTTAAATTTACTTATATTTGGGGTTGGAGAAATGGCTCAGCAGTTAAGAGCACTGCCTGTTCTTGCAGAAAACCAGGTTCGAATTCAGGCATTAACAAGAGGGCTAACAACCACCTGTAACTCCAGTTCCAGGTGATCTGATACTTTCTTCTTTTCTCCATGGATACTGCATGGCACAGGTGCTCTTACATGCAGGTATAACACTCATACACTAAAAAAAGTTT
>NW_008436510.1:0-397 GCF_000622305.1 Nannospalax galili
AGGGTTTCGGATCTCCTGGAACTGGAGTTACCTTAAGAACGGTTGTTAACCACCATGTGGGTGCTGGGAACCAAACCCTGGTCTTCTGCCAGAGCAGTCAGTCTCTTAATTACTGAGCCATCTCTCCAGCCCTAGTTTGGTTTTTTGAAACAGGGCCTCCTGTAACTGAGCCTGGCCTGGAACTCCTGATCTCCTGCCTGTATCTCCCAGATGCTAGGATTACAGGCACATGCTCCCATACCTGGTTTATATGGAGTTTTTCACTCTGAAAAAGATAAAAACCAAAAACAAATTAATTTTTATGTAGTCTAACCTACCTATTTTACTTTTTACTTTGTTCGGGTTTTCTGTCTTGCTTAAAATCTCCTCATTCCCAGTCTGAGCATGGCGATGTAGC
>NW_008436511.1:0-397 GCF_000622305.1 Nannospalax galili
CAGCAGGACTGCTGAGTGACGGCAGCCACACCACATGTATAACCTCAGTTGCCTCCAAGGAGCCCTGCTGTCCCCTCCCCTCTGTGGGGGAGTCGTGGCAGTGTTGTGTTCCCCACCTGCTGCCTATCTTTGTCCTGTTAGCTGCCCAGAGCTGTTTCCTGCCTATGCTCACTTTCTCCAGGTTCAAGAATCTTGAAGGCCTGGTCACACAGAGGGTGGAAGCTTGACACTGTCAATCTGGAAGCAAAGTCCCTAGTACCTGAACTTGGGAGGAAGCCGTCAGTGTATGTGAACCAGCTGATATGTGACCCATGACTAGATGGGAAACCGGAGTTGGGCTTCTGGGAGGGAAGCAAATAGAGTTGGGGGGTCATCTCTCCACTCACACCAGACTGGT
>NW_008436512.1:0-397 GCF_000622305.1 Nannospalax galili
CAGCACTGTATTCTCTGTGTACATGTAATGGTTTCAGAGCACTGTACCCTCTATGTACATGTTATAGTTTCACTGCACTGTGCCCTGTGTGTCTGTGTTACTTTTTCACAGCACTGTTCCCTCTGTGTACATGGTACAGTTTCAGAGCACTGTGCCCTCTGTGTCTGTGTTAAAATTTCATAGCACTGTGGCCTCTTTGTCTGTGTTACAGTTTCACAGCACTGTATCCTCTTCGTACATGTAACAATTTCACAGCATTGTATCCTCTGTTTACATGATACAGTTTCACAACACTGTGCCCTCTGTGTCTGTGTTACAGTTTCACAGCACTGTACCGTCTGTGGACATGTTACAGTTTCACAGCACTGTGCCCTCTGTGTATATTTTAAAGTTTCAC
>NW_008436513.1:0-397 GCF_000622305.1 Nannospalax galili
TCTTCTGCAAGAACAACCAGTGTTCTTAACCACTGAGCCATTTCTTCAGCCACTATTTGGGGGATTCTTAAAGATGGACTGAATGAATTTTGCTTGATGAGATGAACATGAGCCTTAAGGGACCCAGTGTAAATTATGGATTAAAGTAATGGGATTGTATATCATATTGACAAGTGTTCAATAAGAAAAATAATTAAGGCTACCTGCTGGCTAGTAAAGCACAACACATCCTCTTCCCATCTACTCCCCTTGTGACTTGGACCAATTCCCTGTGATGCCAAAGGGCACCTGAATAGCTAGAGCTCCTTTGCCTCCTGGAAAGCTCCTGAGTAACCTGCTTGAATGATCTGGTCCTTTAATATAACATCAAAAGAGAGAAACTGAAGTCCAGAACAAC
>NW_008436514.1:0-397 GCF_000622305.1 Nannospalax galili
CTTTATTGGGTGATCTCTGCTGTTAATTCTATTGAGATTTTTTTTTTTTTAAATGTGCTTTGAAGCTCCTTTATCGTACACACACACATGTGATCTTTATGCTTTCTTCAAGAATTGTCCTATTTTAGCTAGGCGTAGTGGCATATGTCTTTAAATCCCAACACTGCAGACCGAAGCCAAAGGATCATGAGTTTGAGGACAGCCTGGGATATGTAGTGAGTGCCAGGCTAGCCTAGGCCACACAGCAAGACCTTGTCTTGAAAAAAATTGACCTCCTTTGTTACTATGATGTATGTTTCAGGATTTCAGGTTCTGAAAACTACTTTGATATTGACATAGCCATTCCAGCTTTCTTGTGATTAATGGTTTTGTGGTACATCTTTTTCCATTTGTTAAT
>NW_008436515.1:0-397 GCF_000622305.1 Nannospalax galili
TGTTATTTTTGTTTTTGTTTTTTTTGAGACAGGGTCTCCCTGTAGTCCCCGCTGACCTGGAACTTGCTATGTAGACCAGTCTGGCCTCCATCTCACAGAGATCTGCCTGCCCCTGCTTCCCCAGTGCTGTGATGAAAGGCGTGTGTCACCATGCCTGGTTCACTTTCTCCTTTTTACACAGTCCAAGATCCCAGCCCAGGGACTGGTGCTACCATAGTGGGCAAGTCATCCCACCCCAATTAGCCTCATCAAGATAATCCCCCAGGGTAATGTCCAGAGGTCAGTCTCCTAGTTGATTCCAGATCTTATCAAGTTGACACCTGGGTGACTGTCACATACAGCAAGGGCTAGGAAGGGGTGGAACACGACGGTCCTTTCTCTGCTCTTGGCAGCAGCA
>NW_008436516.1:0-397 GCF_000622305.1 Nannospalax galili
AAAATCTTACCCGATGTCTGGTGGTCTTTTCCAGGTGGTCCCGAAGACCTACTGAGATCCCAGGAGACCCCACACCCAAGCAGCCAACCCAGGACAGGCCTGGTTTCGGGGGCAAACCCCTTTGTGGGTTTAGTGGCCCACAGGAGCCTGGCTCATAGTGCAACAAATTATTGAGCCAAATTGTCCAAATTGAAAGTAAAATGCACTGGCTGACAGGGCTAAATTCAGAACTTATCAGTGAGTTTTTTCTGGGTACCAGACATTTGGGGAGACTTCAAATAGATTGGACAGCAATCCTAGTTCAGTCTCTGGGCATAGGAGAAGACTTCTTCCTAGTCCATCTGGTTAAGGCGCCTGAATGAAGGCAGTAGCCATGTGTTCAGTCTTTTGTTCATAG
>NW_008436517.1:0-396 GCF_000622305.1 Nannospalax galili
CCCCTCTGACGTGCACATGGTCGTGTCACCTGCCCACTCTGATGTGCAGATTTTCGTGTCACCTGCCCCCTCTGATGGGCAGATCGTCGTGTCACCTGCTCCCTCTGACGTGCAGATGATCTTGTCACCTGCCCCTCTGACGTTCAAATGGTCGCGTCACATGCCCCCCCGATGTACAGAGGGTCGTGTCATCTGCCCGCTCTGCCGTGCAGATGGTCGTGTCACCCGCCCTCTGAAGTGCACTTGGTCCTGTCACCTGCCCTCTCTGATATGCACATGGTCATGTCACCTATCCTCTCAGTTGTGCACATGGTCTTGTCACCTGCACTCTTTGACATACAGATGGTCGTGTCACCTTCCCCCTCTGATGTGCAGATGGTCCTGTCACCTGCCCCC
>NW_008436518.1:0-397 GCF_000622305.1 Nannospalax galili
CTCCTCCTCCTCCTCCTCCCCCCCCTCATCTTCTGTAACAACCCAGTAGATCCATTTAGTGCTGTGCATATATGTGTGGAGTGGGGCCATCTACTGGAGCGTGGGCACTCTAGCAGTACCCACATGCCCCCAAAGAATGATTCTTCCTCTCCCCAAAGCAATCAGCTTCTAATAGCATCTCCACCAGGAATGAGGCCTCATGAGTTCCTCCCCCATCTCTGTTGGAACTTCGGCTGACTTGATTGTGCAAGTCTTGTGCAGGTAACCACAGATTGTGGAGTTCCTGAGTAGTCTATCCATGCCATGTCCACAAGACAGCATTTCCTAGCAGTCCTCCCCGTCGTCTGGCACCTACCTGCTTTCTGGCCCCTCTTCCACTGTGTGTCCTGAGCCTTGG
>NW_008436519.1:0-397 GCF_000622305.1 Nannospalax galili
ATAGGAGAGCCAACTGTAAGCAACAGCACCTAGGACAACTGTATACATCAGCAGGTGAATGAACTAACTGTATACTTAGGCACATGAGTAAGTGAACTAGTAATACACAGGGATGCAGAGATGAGAAAAAACTACACACAACAGCACATGAATGAACACACAGATTTTCTTATGAACTCAAGTTCCCAATGAAAATAACATCCGTCAGAATCACCTATCTTTATAAGAACACAGGTAAAACTTCTAGTCAATCATTTATTTATCAAAAAATTTACTTCAAAGATTTTTCAGCAGGGCTTGAAACAATATTACTTCTTAATTACTCAAATTCTGCTTTTGTGTTTTCTGATTCTTTAACAAGGAAACCAGAAAGATCGATATGTTTGAAAATCAACAT
>NW_008436520.1:0-397 GCF_000622305.1 Nannospalax galili
TAGGAAGGGATTACACAAAGAAAAAGACAATGTTGAAACTTGGATTTGTTGGCTTTGCCTCATTTCTTTGACATACCAAAATACAGAGGAATATGCTGTCACTTACTCCTTCATCCTTTTCCTAGTCTGTAAAATCATGTAAGCATCTACGTTTTAAGCTCATGTCAACATATAACACTTGAATGGTTACATTTTCTTAGGAATGAGCTTCTAGGTTTTTTACTGTTCTGACTTATACAGATCGAGATCATTTCCATAGATTTCTCCACTCAACACTTATTGTTCTTTCTTTAACTGGTACCATAAATCTATAAGACTCCCCTGAAATCCCTAACCTAATCCTGGAGAATTGGACTTAACCTGCTAGGCTGTGGTGGCCCATTTAGAGTGCCTAGAG
>NW_008436521.1:0-397 GCF_000622305.1 Nannospalax galili
AGATGGCTTAGTGGGTAAATACTTACTGCTAAGCCTGAGGACCTGAGTTCCATCCCTGGAACTCACACGGTAGAAAGAGAAAATCAACTCTGACAAGTTGTCCTTTGACTTCCACATGTGCCTGATGGCATGTGTGTTCTCAAACATATACATAGTAATAATAAAAAAGTATATGGGGCTGGGGAGATAGCTATTAGTATAGTATTTACTGTACGAGCATGAGGACCCGAGTTTAATATCCAGCACCTACGTGGAAAGAAAAGCTAGGTGTGGAGGTGCGTGCTTATAGTCCTGGTGCTGGGAATGTGAAGACAAGTGGATCTCTGGGGCTCTGGTCAGCCAGCTTAGCCTGTTTGATGCACTCTAGACCTGTGAAAGACCCTATCTCAAAAAAAAA
>NW_008436522.1:0-397 GCF_000622305.1 Nannospalax galili
ATCCCCTAAAACACACATGCTCAGAAAAAGGGATTTCAAGGCCAATGGTAGATAGCCCTGACAGGATTTTCAAATGGCATAATAGGAACATGACCATGCAACCTCTGGCATGAAAACACGGGGTGGCCAGGTGGGCAGTGCTCCTTCCACCTAGCCCCAGGTGGGTCACGGTTGCAATGGTACCATGTTGATTTAAAACTCACAAGTGTAAGCACCTTGCAAAGTGGGGGTGGGAGCCCCTCAGTAGGTATTCACAAGAAGAGAACACAGGGTGGCCCCTAGCCTGTTTCACCTCAATAGGGACCCTTCCTGGATTCATAAGAACCCTCTAGCTTCTGAAAAACTAAAGATTTCAGTCAGGAGCAAATCAAAACCTAAAGTGCAGTAATGAGTCATT
>NW_008436523.1:0-397 GCF_000622305.1 Nannospalax galili
CATCTATGTACTTGAGCTGGTGTGAAGGTTAAGAGAACACCTCATCACCGTTTGTTCTCTCCTTCCACCTTGTGGGGAAGGGGTCAAACTCAGATCATCAGACTTGGCAGCAAGCACCTTTACCACCTCATCCATCATGAAGACCCTTTTAAAAGGTACTTTACAAATGATTAACCTAGGGGCAGAAGAGATGGCTCAGCAGTTAAGAACACTGCTTTTGCAGAGGACCAGGGTTTGGTTCCAGCACCCACATGGTGGCTAGCAAACATTCATAACTCCATTTCCAGGGGATCTGACACCTTCTTCAAGCCTCTTCGGGCATTGCACGCCATGAGTGCACTTAAACACATGCAGTCAATATACAAAAAAGAAAAATAATAAAATATTTTTTAAAAAA
>NW_008436524.1:0-397 GCF_000622305.1 Nannospalax galili
CCACCTCAGGGTTGGTCTTCCCATTTCAAATAATCTGACCAAGAAAATCATTCCCAAGTGTGCCAGTTGCTTGGTGTTACATTGATTTGAAATCCTGTTAGGTTGAGAACCAAGATTAACCATCACACATAGAAGAGCATGTGCAAGCAGGTCATCCTGCCTGAAAATAAGTGTACAATTACGATTCTCCAAAGTAATTCTATTTGGGTTATTGCACTACCAGCCCTTCCATCTGCGTTGCCAGAGTCCAGCTGCTCCCTGGCTGCCCTTAGACAATATGATTTGATGTGAGGTCTGCTGCTTAGCCACTCTGGGCCATGTACTCTGCATTTGTTGGCTTGTTTTGGCATATTTTCTTCCTCTCTCCCTCCCTTTTTCCCTCCCTTCCTTCCTTCCT
>NW_008436525.1:0-397 GCF_000622305.1 Nannospalax galili
GAAGAACATGAGGGCCCATGGAAAATTGCTGACAAAATCAGAAGGATGCTATGCTAAATATTCTGAATCTACATCAGCCATGAATCTTTAGGGAGGTCCTGGACCAGAGATTTGGCCTTTTGCCAACTCTTCTTTTATGTATGCAATACAGGCAGGATGCTGATCAGAATAGGAAAAGCCATGCTATGTCTTCAAATATCAGCCTCATATGGCTCAAGAATTTGTAACCTAATTGGAAACAGAGTCTCAGCTACATAGATCACTTTGATCTTTCTCATTGTGTATGACTTCATTATGTATGTATCCAATAAATATGGCTATCTGAGAATTACAAAGGCAAATGTTTGCAAGAGCTGGCAGATGACCTGAATTTGAAATGTTCATGTGTGAACTACTA
>NW_008436526.1:0-397 GCF_000622305.1 Nannospalax galili
GAGGGGGCAGGTGACACGACGATGTGCACGTTAGAGGGGGAAGTGACACAACCGTCTGCACGTCAGAGGGGCAGGTGACACGAACATCTGCACGTCAGAGGAGGCAGGTGACAAGACCATTTTTATGGGAGGGATGGCTGGTGATACGACCATGCGCACGTCAAAGAGGGCAGTAGAAACACCCATGTTCACAACTAAAAGGCCAGGTTACACGACCATGTGCAAGTCAGAGAGGGCGGGTGACACGACCTTGTGCACATCAGAGAGGGCAGGTGAAATGACCATATGCACATCTGAACGGGCAAGTGACACGATCATCTGCACGTCTGAGGGAGCAGGTTACATGACCATCTGCACGACAAAGAGGGCAGGAGACACGACCATCTGCACGTCAGAA
>NW_008436527.1:0-397 GCF_000622305.1 Nannospalax galili
GACGTATTGAACCTGAATTAAGGATGCTTGAATTTGTTTTTCAATTATACCCTCTTGAGAGAAGATATGTGATTTAATCTGTTCCGATTGTGGGACTGGCCGTAGCTGATGGGACATACGTATGTCATCGTTGGGGGATGATGCAAACCCGTTACCGTAAAGCTTGCCACGAACTCCAGTGTGCCATCAGTCAGCCCGTGGGTCCTTCCATCTCACCATTTTCTGTAGGAGGGTTTAGGGTTTCTTCCATGGAGGACTATGGTGGGTTCTGTTCACTATTTTGAAATGTTGAATAAATTTCGGGTAGCTGATGCCATAGACGATTGTATGTTGGAAGGATAATTACCTCCCTTTTGCTTTGTGAATTGATTTTTTCAGGCCCGGTGGGTTCTTTCGA
>NW_008436528.1:0-397 GCF_000622305.1 Nannospalax galili
GTTTTCATTTCCCTGTGCCTGCCCTTCAATTCTTTTTCCAGTTTGACCAAGGACCTCTGAGGCCCTGAAGCTAGTAACAAAATACTGAATGTTTCTCATAGTCAATAGAAGACCTATTTATGACTCTTTTACTCATCCAAAATTATTTGAAAACATACAATGTGTGTGTGTGTGCTTGTGCATGTAGCATGTATAGTATTGCCATAGAAAGAATGAGGACCAAGATATTGTTTTCTTTTAAAATATAAAATACCACTACAACAAGATATATATCAGGCAAATGGAAATAAGGGAAAATGATAAATTTTATTGGTAAGAATAAGAATATACAACAGAAGAGAGGAATCTAAATCTACTATTGTCGTTTCATATATAAATCATAGTCTAATAAATTATA
>NW_008436529.1:0-397 GCF_000622305.1 Nannospalax galili
TGTGGGGTCTGTGCTCCAGGATGTTTTCCTATGCGACTCCTGTCAGTCCATGAAGAGGTCGCTATTATTCTATGCATCACATAGAGGAAGAGCAAGCAGCCTTGCCCAAGTCTGAGGTAGAAGGATGGAGCCAGGGACCAACTCTGCAGTCTAGCTCAAGGTTACAGACTGTGGGAATGACCACCAAAGGGAATTTAGAGGTGACTGCTCTTCCAGTAGAACCCTGAGACCAGCCCACAGCCCTGACTTGAGTTTAGCCACACTGAACTCAGCTTCCTGACAGACCCCAAGCCAGAGGCACCCAGCTAAGCCACCCTGAATCCTGACCTGATGAAGAGTGATCCAAGGTGTTTTCAATAAGAAAAATGTCTGACTCATGAACTTACATTTAAAAAAA
>NW_008436530.1:0-397 GCF_000622305.1 Nannospalax galili
TACAGCAATGGTGACAGCATGCACAAGACCCATGCAAGTTCAAACCAGACATAATCCCAGTACAGAAGTGGGGAAATGGGTAAGAATCCTCAACCTTGGCTGAGGAACTATTGGCAACTGATGATTCCTGGGAGAGGGAGAGTTGGCTTTCTTTAGGTAGTGATGCTAGATAGGTCAACAGGCTCCAGTGGAATTCACACTGAGGGACATCTAGGGACACAAATGTAGCTCAATAAGCCTTAACACATTTGACAGAATACATGAAATCTTGTGGGTGGGCCTATGGGGAGTTTGACTAGGGCAGGAGGGTCCAAATATGATCAAAATGCATGAAATTTTCAAAAATTCAATTAAAAAGAGCAAGAAAAAAATATAAAACATTGTTCTACTGCATAGC
>NW_008436531.1:0-397 GCF_000622305.1 Nannospalax galili
TTTCTTGTCTCTGCTTCCTGTGCCTGCTTGATGGTATATGCCCTCAGCTTTCTGCTCTGCTTGCCTTCTCCCATGCTGAGCCTGTAGTAACAGGCTCTTATCCCTCTGGAATCATAAGCCTAATAATCTCTTCCTTCTATAAGTTGCCTTGGTCACAGTTTTTGATATAGCGACAGGAAAAGTAACTACTACAATGCAATAGACTCTGTTATAGTTCAAAGAGAAGCATTCACAGGATGTTATTGTAATGAACATGCGTTGAGTACTTATATGTGTTTATTATTATTTATTATTTAAAGTGTTGTTTTAGTTGAAAATTACCAGAAAGCTCTTATTTCTACTACTTTCATATTGTATATCATATGTGATTTTATATTCCTTGTTCTTATTTGGCACT
>NW_008436532.1:0-397 GCF_000622305.1 Nannospalax galili
CCTGCCATGTTTGACGTGCACATGGTCGTGTCACCAGCCTTCTCTGCTATAAAGATGGTCGTGTCACCAGCCCCCTCTGATGGGCATATGGTCGTGTCACCTGACCCTCTGACGTGCAGACGATCATGTCACCTGCCACCTCTGTCGTGCAGACGGTCATGTCACTTGCCACCTCGGACGTGCAGATGGTCATGTCACCTGCCCCCTCTGCTGTAAGGATGGTCGTGTCACTGCCACCTCTGTCGTGCAGAAGGTCGCGTCTCCGGCCCCAATGTCGTGCAGATGGTCGTGTCACCTGCCCCCTCTGACTTTCAAATTGTTGGGTCAACTGCCGCCTCTGAAGTGCACATGGTCGTGTCGCCTGCCCACTCTGACCTGCAGATGGTCGTGTCACCTG
>NW_008436533.1:0-397 GCF_000622305.1 Nannospalax galili
AATTAAAGATAAAAATAAAGGTGCTGGAGGGCAGTCTCAGCAATTGAAAGTTCATACTGCTCTTGCAGAGGACCCTTAAGTTCAGTTCTCAGTATCCATGCTGGGTGGCTCATAACCATCTGTAACTCTTGCTTCAGGGGATCCAAGGCCTTCTTCTGGCTACTGTGTGTACTGCACTCATTTACAAATATAAACACACACAAAAAGTGGGTTCACCACAAGGGTAAGAAAACCCTTCTTGGACTTATCCTTGGCTTATCTACATTCCAGGAGACAATGGAGAGAAACCACTGAGGTTTCAGGGCAAAGGGTTTTGACATAAGACCTTGACCCATGGCAAGGTGATGATTCATCTACAGGAAGAAACAGAATGTGACTCAGTTATGCAACTGCTCAG
>NW_008436534.1:0-396 GCF_000622305.1 Nannospalax galili
AGGGCGTCAGATCCCCTGGAACTGGAGTTACAGACAGTTGTTAGCTTCCATTTGGGTGCTGGGAATTGAACCTGTGTGATCTGTAAGAGCAGCCAGTGCTCTTAATGGTGAGCCATCTCTCCAGTCCCTACTCTCCAACTTACAAAATAAAAAGTCAGGATTTTGGAGATAAGCATGCAGCACAAACTGCCAGAGTCTCACTAGAGAAGTCTACTCTCTGTAATGTTTGTGAAGTAGAGTGCTATGCTATTAAATATTTTTTTCAAAGATCATCCCCAGTCCTCACATTGGCAGCAAATCTAACTCCAGGGGTCCCTGTGCCCTCTTCTGGCCTCCTCAGGTACCCACACAGGTGGTATACACTCACGGATACACACACACACACACACACACACA
>NW_008436535.1:0-397 GCF_000622305.1 Nannospalax galili
CTGAGAATAAGTGACTGTGGAGTTCCCATGCCCAAATGGGACATCTATACCACAGCCCCTAAGCCCAAGGCTCAGGGAACGTTGCAGAAGAGTGAGCTGAAAGACTGTAAGAGCCAGAGGAACAGGAGGACTGCTATGAAACAGTGTCAACAGGCCACGACAGGAATGTTGCACCCATGAACTCGCAGTAATACAGTTGCCTGCACAAGACCACCCCAGTGGTGAGGGAAGGGATCACAAGGCCACAGTCCTGAAAACTCACAGGCAATTGATAGCTGCTGGGGGCGTGAGAGTCGGTATTCTACAGGGACACGCCCCCTGTTAGGTTGCCCATGCCCAGGTGGTCTGCCCCACACCCATGTACATATGGACAACACTTACTAGACTCAGTAAGTAC
>NW_008436536.1:0-397 GCF_000622305.1 Nannospalax galili
CCTTGGGGAGAAGGATAGGGTAAGCTTGCAATGTGAGGAAGGAGTGTTGTTAATGTGTGACTTCAGGGGTGTGGAGGAGGAGCACATTTAGCGAAGGTGTTTTCATTAGGCCCTGGTATACCTCTGAGTCTGGTAGCTTGAGGTGTAGAAGCTCCCTTGTCTTGACAGTATGGATAATTTAGGGAGTTGGTTTACAATCTCTCCCTGTAGTAGCCTGATCCCAGAGACAACTTTAAGGACCAGAGATTGCAAAGGCCACAGATGAGCCTAAACTTGGTCTGGAATTAAGCATTTCTTTCCTGGAGTCCCCCTACTGGGGAGCCTGGTACAAATCCACAGACCTCCTCTTAGTAGGGTGATTGTCAGTGGCTATGAAACTGCCTGTAAATGTGGCTTC
>NW_008436537.1:0-397 GCF_000622305.1 Nannospalax galili
TGAGAGCCTGCCTTCCACCAAGAACTCTGGGCTGATTGAACCTGTTGGGTTGGTGAGAAAGGATATCAGTCTCTCTCTTAGTCTTTTTTAAATCACAGATTGCTGGTGAGATAGAAACTATATTTTGTGTGGTTGTTTAAATGAGCAATGTCCCAAGTTGGCTTGTGCATTTGAACACTTGGTCCCCAGGTGATAACACTGGAGAGGTTATGGGGAGGCCCAGCCTTGCTGAAGGAAATACATCACTGGGAGTCAGCTTTGAGAGTTCATACCTGTCCCCACTTCCGGTTTGCTGTCTCTGCTTTGTGTTTGGGGTTGAAAAGCGATCTCTCATCTTCCTGCTCTGGCCACCTGCTGCCATGCATCCCCCACCATTATGAACTCTCCCTCTGGAACC
>NW_008436538.1:0-397 GCF_000622305.1 Nannospalax galili
TTATGGGCATAAACATAGTCATTTAGAAGGCAAATTGACAGGCACATCATGACAGGCACAAACAATAGTAGCTTCCCCACTAGAGCCTATGACTGCTTCAGCCATGGGCCCTTCCCCCATTTGTGCTAGAATTTTGGCTGGCTTGATCTTGGGCAGGTCTTGTGCAATGCAGCCACAGCCACCATGACTTTTTATGTGCAATGGCCCTATCATGTGTGGAAAACACTGTTAAGCAGCAGTCCTCTTTAACCTCTGGCTCTTCCAATCTTTCCACATTCATCTTCCACAGTGATCTTTGAGCCTTGGGAGGAGGGCATTTGATGGGGATGCCCCATTTAGGGCTGAGCATTCCATAGTCTCTTATTTTCTGCATGCTGATCAGCTGTATGTCTCTGTA
>NW_008436539.1:0-397 GCF_000622305.1 Nannospalax galili
GTTCCTCTCATCAGGGTTTTTCAGGAACCCCCTCCCAGTTGGAATTATGATACAGTAGCAGTTCACTTTCCATTCACAGTGAATTCAAGGCAGCCTGTCTATGAACTGGACTGATGTGCTTTCATAATGTGCACCTGGATGAAAGAACCATCTCATATAAGGTCACGAGATTAGTCTAGAAACAGTTGTTGATTCAACTGGTGTAGTGAGCGTGGGGATTTTGACACCTGGGCTATATACTTGGCGTGTGTTCCAGACATGTTATGGCCTCATTCCAGGCATGCCACTGCCTTTAGTGAAGGGCTGATTTCTTTCTACTGGGTGGGCCCAAGAGTACACGCATTATCATAAGTTGTCTTCACATAATCACTTGATTCCATGAGAAAATTCTCATACC
>NW_008436540.1:0-397 GCF_000622305.1 Nannospalax galili
CACTTTCATACATTCAAGCAAAACACTCATACACATAAAATCAAAATTAAGAAATTACAAATTAAAGTAAGACTCTGGATTCTTTCTCAGACATTTCAGCTGTCGTGGTGATTCTGGCTTCTATTATAGGAGAGTTGGGAGGTTAGGAATGTGTCGTGGTGGGTTGTTGTACTCTCTGTGTTATCTTTGTTGTGTTAGGATGAATGAATCTTCGATTTTAATTTGTATTATAGATGTGGAACTGTAGACTATTTTTATAGGCATAGAAAACTAAGGGACATTCATAAATATCTTCTATTATGGTATGATAGAGGTTAAAATACTCTAGCTTAACAATTAACATACAAAATTGCAAATGCTGATAAAAACTTAGAAAAGGGAACTAAGTTACTAAAAC
>NW_008436541.1:0-397 GCF_000622305.1 Nannospalax galili
CCTTAACTCCTTCTGCTTTAACATCACCTGTCCTAGTACCTCCTTTTTCTTTTTTTCTTCCCCTCTTAACCTCTCTTCCCCCCTTTCTAGTTTCATGACCTACCCCCACACACTCAGATACATGTATATATAAAAGATTAAAATCTAGTTACCACGTGAGAGAAAGCACAGTATTTGTCTTTTGAATCTGAGTATGTCACTTAATACTTTCTAGTTCCACTCATTTTCTTGCACTTTTTAAGGTGCTATTTCTTCATTTGAGAACTCTATTTACGTCTGTTGTCCATCTTTTTATTGGGTCATTTATTTTCTTGTTTCTTTGGGGGTTTTGTTGTTTGTTTGTTTGTTTTTGGTCTTTTTGAGACAGGGTTTCCCTGCAGCCCCAGCTGTCCTGGAA
>NW_008436542.1:0-397 GCF_000622305.1 Nannospalax galili
GTTCTGAGCTAGCACTGGGTTCTTCGTTTGGAGTGTGAACATAAAAGCACAGAGGGTGAGGATTTCTCAGGCCTAAGGACCGATGAACAGAAAGACACAGATTCATTGAATGTATTCATTGAATACATCTCTGAAGCACTCACTGGCTGGCCTGAGTTGAAAACTGATTGAGTAGAGGGAAGGACTATATTTGAAAGAAGCACTGGCTAAGAGAAGGTAGAGATAGAGACAGAATTGGGGCAGATGGAACAAGAGCATGTGTGTAAGACACTTTCAAGGACAGGATGGACGTCAAGATCCTGGAAGAGAGGACTGGGGATGTAGCTAAAGGGAGAATACCTGCCTACCCCCTGGATTTGAGCCTTGGCACTGCTTAAAAAAGAAATGGGAAAAAAAA
>NW_008436543.1:0-397 GCF_000622305.1 Nannospalax galili
GGTGTCTTCCTCAATTTTTATTCAAACATTTAAAATTTTCCTTTTAGAGATCTTTAATACCTTTGATTAGGTTTATTGCTAGATATTTTGTTTCAGGGGTGCTATTGTGAATGGGAGTGTTTACATGAATGCATTTTCCAATTGCTTATTATTGTCATATAGAAAGGCTACTGATTTTGTGGATTGATTTTATAACCTACTGCCTTGCTGATAGTGTTGATCATTTATAGGAGTGGTCTGATGGTGTTATTGGGATCTGTTATGTATATTCCTATATCATCTGAATACAGGAATAATTTGACGGTTTCTCTTCCAATTAGTACCCCTTTATTTTTCTTCTCTTGTTTTATTGCTCTAGCAAGAGTTTCAAGCACTATCTTGAAAAGGAACAGAGCTC
>NW_008436544.1:0-397 GCF_000622305.1 Nannospalax galili
CACAGAGACTCGGTCTGGGAGGAGAGAAGACTCCTTGCACAGAAAGTGCTGTTTTCTAGAGTCCAGTCATTTTCTAGATCATTTATATGGTAGGATGTCTGGCATCTTTTTGAAAAATCCAGAGGAGGACAAATGAAACAGAGAATGTACAGACATTTTTAAAACAAAACAAGAATGGAGAGGAAGTGGGTCCCTCTCACAGTTTCTCATTAAACCAACGAAGTTTAGTGATCAGTCTGTACTAAGGCTTCCACCACAAATGAACATTCTACACCTCGGTCGACCAAAGAGAAAGTACAGAGCCTGATACACCTAAATGCTACCTGAGTGCCAGGGAAGAACCCACACTACCCAAGTGGCTGTGGCACTGAGGTTCCTCCCTCCTGGGAGCCAGGCA
>NW_008436545.1:0-397 GCF_000622305.1 Nannospalax galili
ACACACACACACACACTAACAACAATAATGAGATAAATGTAATTTAAATGTTTAAATACATTGTATAAATGTAAGAAATTTTCAAATAACAAGAACAGTAAGGAGAGTGGTTATGTGGGAGTAAATAAATAGTTGGTGGTTTTTAATTTTCTTTACAGCATATTTAAAATATATTTTATAATGCTTTGCTCTGCCAGCAAGCTCTCAACTAGCCTATAAGTTAGTCAGAACTTGCCCACTGAGTCACCATCTTCCTGCTTTGGGACTAGGCCTATTCACTTTGCTAGAGAGATTTCAAGTAGCCTGCCTGTAATTATCCATTCCCTACAATAAAAAATCAAAAGTGAGAACTGGAAACACAAAGCAACTAAGTATTCATACCTGATCAAAAAACAAC
>NW_008436546.1:0-397 GCF_000622305.1 Nannospalax galili
AGCTCCCAACCCTACCCTCCGCAGATTTAATAATTCTCTAGAATAACTCACAGAACTCAAGAAAAGAATGCATTACAATAGCAGCATGTTATAAACGATACAACTGGGGAAGGGCCAAATGGAAGAATGCACAGGGATGGAGGGGAGACGCAGAAATCACGTATGCTCCATGCATGGCCAGACCTGCCATCCTCCAAGTACACTGATGTATTTGCCTACCTGAAAACGTCCCAATATACAGGGCTTCAATATACAGGCATGATTGAGTCAATCACTGGCCACTGGTGATAGAATTCAGTTTCTATCCCCCTCCCCATCTATAGGAGTCTGGAGGTGGGGCTAAAAGTTCAACCCTCTGATCAAGATGTTGATTCCTGGGGCTGGAGAGATGGCTCAG
>NW_008436547.1:0-397 GCF_000622305.1 Nannospalax galili
AACATCAAATGAACTCACAAATCAGGCCAGGTTATCCAAAGTATCTTTTAAGCAACATTAAGACTTCCCCAGAGAAAACTGGAAAAAGAAGAAAAGAAAGAAAAAAGAAAAACCTATCACCATTTCTCCACCGGTAAAATCTATTTCAAAAGCAGTCTGCAATGCACCTGTGGGCTGATAGAAGCCTTTTCTTAGTCTTCACACTACACATGGCCCCCATGAGAGCTTCATTCTCATAGAAGAGCAAATGTAGACAGTCCTCTAAGCGGCTTCCCAGCCTCTTTCCATTTCTTCAAGATGAAGTTCGAAGCCATGACTGGAAAACAAAAAGGAAGTCAGAGTAAAAAAGAAATTAAAAACAAACCTTTTACGGTCAACTTTTATGAGATTTTTTTTT
>NW_008436548.1:0-397 GCF_000622305.1 Nannospalax galili
CAGGCTGAGTTTGGCCCCCAGAACCCAGGTAAAGGTGGAAGGAGAGGACCAACTCCACAAAGTTGACGTCTGACTTCTACATGCATCCCCACACTCACACACAAATACACACACAATAATAATAAATAAAATTTAGAATGTCTTAGTAAAGATATATGATTGAAATCATATAGAAAATTTTTCTGGCCACAACAGAATGCAAATATAAGTAATTAACAACAAGATTAAGTTAAGTGAATAAAACAGAAAGACTGATATGCAGAAAACTAGATTTTAAAAAAGCGTGAAAATAGAAACAGGGCTCTGTTGGAATAGGAAGGAACAGCAGAAGTCCAGGGTGGGAAGGTGATGGGAAAAGGAGTGCGCTTAAGTACATTGTATGCTGTCACACCATCTC
>NW_008436549.1:0-397 GCF_000622305.1 Nannospalax galili
AAAGATATTCTAAATTAATAAAGCTATAGAATGGCAGAGAAAATGATCCCCCTCATTGTGGTGATCCATTTTGGCTAGTGTTCTCTTAACTCAAAAAGGAAAATGTGTTCATTTCATTTAACAGAAAATTACAGCCCAGAATACATTCCACAGAAGTTAATTCTGGTGACTGAAATGGATATACTAAACTAGTCTCTTAAAAATGTGACACATGGAAATAAATTTTCCAAAGCCAGTACTATCATTGGGGGCTTACATGTGGAGGACTAATTACATACTCCATTTTCTTATCACCAATCATTTTATTAATTATTGTATACTAATAAGCAGAAACATAAATGAGTAGGGATTTCAAATGGGTACTCATTAACTTCCTCTAGACTGATTATGCCATGGC
>NW_008436550.1:0-397 GCF_000622305.1 Nannospalax galili
TAACAGCCCAGAAAAGGCTAGCCATTTTCCCAAGGTAAGGACTCAGCACCCCAAGACTGAAGTCACTCTCCACAGGCACATGAGGTCCAGGTTGGTTTTGGCCAAGTAAGCAAGCAGTTTTGGGCCTTCCAGATGCAGGGGTAAGACTTTGTCACTGACATTGTCACCATGGGCAAGTCCATTGGCAATAGCCACCCTGTTGCCTGTGTTGCCACCACCCAAGTGGTGTCAAGAGCATTTGAAACCACCGGCGTAGAATACTTCAACACAGTGAGTGGAGGCCATAGGACAGGGATTGTCTGGACAGCTCCTTTCCCTTAGTCAATGAAGGTGTCAGGACTGGCATGGTGCCCAGTACAAAGACTTCTAAGACATCATCCTCTAGGAAGCTACATTT
>NW_008436551.1:0-397 GCF_000622305.1 Nannospalax galili
GTTTTCTTTAAAAAATCTAAATATGATCCTAGCTACTTCCCCTTTTGAAGATGTGCTTAAAGACTTATCTCTCAATTGCTATATTCCTATTCCTAGAGTGATGGTTGATTCTGTCCTTGAGCCTGAGCTCTCCTTAACCTTCACTTGACCAAGAAGATTCTAATAGAGGTGTATAGAGAAAACGTTTTGTCAGTAAAGTGTTTGCCATACAAGCATGATGATCTGAGTTCAGATCCCCAGCATCCATATAAAAAAGCCAGGCCAGACCTGGTGGTCTGCAGATGCTTGGGGCTTGCGGGCCAGTTAGCATAATCTACTCAGCAAACTCCAAGTCAATGCATGACCTTCCCAAAAACAAGGATAAATAATGAGGGGTGACACGTCTGGCCTCCGTATA
>NW_008436552.1:0-397 GCF_000622305.1 Nannospalax galili
AAATAAATAAATAAATAAAAAGCTATGGAAAATTCAAAATTCAGTTTTACTTGTTCTGCTGCTCACTTAAGCAAATATTATTAATTCTTACCACTTTCAATAACATCCAGTCAAATGTATTTCTACATGTTCTACTAAGTATGCTATTCTCTGAAGAACAACAGACACTGGTCACACATGAATCTAAACTTTGAGGAAAAGGTGACGTGAGCAGCTTTTGGGGTACCCTGATTAGGAAAATAAATGAGAACAGAAACAAAATGTGGCTGAGCTGCCTTCCGGCCACTGCCTCAGCTGGGCTCAGAACTGATGGGCTTGGCATAGCAGATCAAGAAAGAGCCCAGCTGGGGCCAGAGAACCAGTCCCAGGTCTGCACATAGACCCCTGCCTAGAGGGT
>NW_008436553.1:0-397 GCF_000622305.1 Nannospalax galili
AGAGAGAGAGAGAGAGAGAGAGAGATTTTATACTGTTAAATGCTACAGAGTGGAGCTGGTTTCCCCACTGGCCAGTTCCTTGGCTGTCAGGTATATAGAAGATGCTCAGTTAAGTCTTGGGTCCAGGTGACCTGCTTGGATTTCCATAGCAACTGAGCTCCCTGCCTCTGCCTCTGGGGGTCATCTGAAGGGGAGATTCACTACCACCTGCTCCCCACTGGACCTCCTATTCTAATGGTCTACATGGATAATTTGGAGAACCCAAAGGGCCCCACATTCTTTTTGCCTCATTCCTACCTCCTAGGGATTCTGAGACTCTGAGATGGAGGGGTGGTGGTGGGACTAAGGGACTGAGGGGGACTAAGGGACAGAGGCATTGCCAGGAGTTGAGGTGGGG
>NW_008436554.1:0-397 GCF_000622305.1 Nannospalax galili
AACAGCAAAAACTCATAAAAGGGCTGGAGAGATGGCTCAGCAGTTATGAGGATTGGCTGCTCTTGCTGAGGACTCAAATGCATGATCCCAAAGTGGAAGGAGCTGACCTCAGAGGAAAAGACTGACCACAAAGGACAAAGGGGATTTTTCAGAGTAAAGGAACTGTTCTAGATCTAGTTGGCAGTGGTTACAGAACTGTAAACAATTGCTACAATTAATCAACCTGTTATATATTGTATGAGTCAGACTGTATCGCCTCAATATAGCCGAGAAGCAGAAAAATGCTTGTGTGATGACAGGTCAGTTACAGTAACTCTGTGAGAAGAGTGATAGAAATACAAGCCAGGGGGCTGGAGAAATGGTTCAATGGTTAAGAGCACTGGCTGCTCTTGCAGAG
>NW_008436555.1:0-397 GCF_000622305.1 Nannospalax galili
GTGTCTATCGTATGAGTGTCATAGCCTGTATGTATAGGTCAGAGGACAACTTGCTGTAATTAGTGTTTTTCATTCCATCATGTGGGCCCTGAGGATTGAACTTAGGTCATCAGGCTTGGTGGCAAGTGCCTTTATGGCTGATTTCTCCCTCATGAATTGTTAACAGACTTTATAACTACCTTATACTTATGTGCTCTTGGCCAATACAGAGGACAGAAAGGTCTTTGTTCTTCAGGTTCATTCCATAGTTCTGTCCACTTTCCAGATATGCAGAAGGTAAAGGGCAAAGGTGTCTACTAACGGAGCCAATCCCTGTCAATGAGTTTCCTGCCTATAACACATGTCATCTCTTAGCTGTGAGGAAGGCTCAGACATGTGATTGGTTTTTTTTTTTTTT
>NW_008436556.1:0-397 GCF_000622305.1 Nannospalax galili
AAATAAAAGTAACAGAGTAAACTTTGTAGTTTCATTTTAAGCATAAAAATCAGTATTACCGCTATAAATAGAAAGTGACCATAAAACACTGAAACAAAAAGAAAACATATCAAGGCAAAGTTAATTTTAATAGCTTGCACTATGAAAATAAACTCTTTAATGAGAAAAAATGAAACTTTATAAATCTTCCATGAAGACAGGAAGATTTTACTCAATGTACTAAATTTAAGAGGCTAGGAGATCTATGTCTAATAAGAGATTGTTTGCCACAGGACTGCATGCCTAGATGTGGGGCAGGCTCTCTGTGTAGTAGCTGTGTGGCCATGGGTCAATCACTCAGCATGTGTGTGCCTTAGTCCTTTTCTGTGAAATGCAGCTAGTAATAGACCAATCTCCA
>NW_008436557.1:0-397 GCF_000622305.1 Nannospalax galili
CTCCCTCCCCTCAGCCCTGAGATTTCAGGTACTCATCACACCTGGCTCTTACATGGGTTCTAGGGATCCAAACCTGGGTCCTCATGTTTGCACAACAACTCTCCTGACTGAGCCCTCTCCCCAGCCCCCAGGTTTCTGAGTCCTATGCCCTCTGACATTGCCTCAAAACTGCCATGGCACCTGCAACACCCAGGCACAGAGTGAGTGACTTCTGCGGGCAGGTGCTGTGCTGGAGCAAGGAGGTGGCAGGGGAAGAAAACTTACAAGATGATAGTAGACAAGGTCGCCAAAATAAAAAAAGTTCATGGTCAAACACACCAAAAATGTGACTGGATCGTTGCTGCCCACCTAACCAGGACTCTACTGACTTGACTGACTATAATTATCTGTTCCTTAG
>NW_008436558.1:0-397 GCF_000622305.1 Nannospalax galili
GCTTAAGGTCATCCTCAACTACATACTGAGTTCAAGTCCAGCCTGGAATGCATGAGACCCTGTCTCAACACATGCACACTTGTATACAAACATACAAACACATATGCATGTACATATATAACTAATATAAATACAGAACCTGTTGGTGTCTTGCTTTATGTAAGGGAAATCCCTGTGCATTATGGAGAACCACAGAACCAATTCCTGGCAGGGCTGACACGTTCTGAAGCGGTGTTTTTTCTTTTTGTTTTGTCTGAAGGGGAGTTGCCCAAGTTGGTAATTGGAGAGAGAATTATAGAAGAGGTGGGGCATCTATGTGAACTTTCAGTCTATACAAACTGCTTCTTTGGGTGGCTGGTAGGCTCAAAATCTGGAGCAACTCTTCAGAGAATGCCCA
>NW_008436559.1:0-397 GCF_000622305.1 Nannospalax galili
AGAAGTGAGGGCCTGTTTTAGGTTGTCAAAGGCCTGCTGTTGTTCTTCTCCTCAGGAAAATGCTGAGGGTCCCCCCCTTGTTACCTCGTATAGAGGCCTGGCCAGTTCTACAAAACCAGGTATCCATAGGTGACAATACCTAGCTGACCCCAGGAATTCTCTGACTTGTTAGGGGGCTAGCTAGAGGGTCCGGTCCCCTCTGCCAATTCTGATCTCTGGGCAGATATCTTCGGGGGCGGGGTGTTCACCCTCTCTTGGAGCCAAAGCCTGTGCTAGTTTTCAATTGTGATGTTCCTCATGTTCCTCCTGGGTCTCACGGTTATTGTAGACTTTTTGGGCAATTTCAAGAAATTCAGAGACTTTTAACCTTCAAAGCCTTCCAACTTTTGTAATTTCT
>NW_008436560.1:0-397 GCF_000622305.1 Nannospalax galili
TTCTGACCAAAAGGATGCAAGCTAAAGTGATATGCTACTTCTGTGCTGGGGTAGGTAAAAAGAAAACCCTTCTCTTTCATCCTTTCCTGGTTGGGCAGTTGAAGCCAGAACCTTAGCTCTATGGCTGGTGGTGACAGAAGCATTGGACACTACGTGCATATATTGACCAGAGGAGCCCACCACAATCTCACTGACCCACAGGTGATCAACAAACAATTGTCTGATGGTACACGGGTACTAGGCCTTCAAGGACCATGTGTTACAACAGTTAAAATTACTTACCTAACAGCTTACTAAAGGTCATATTACTGATATCTCTGAAATTATTGTTATGCCATTTTTGGACGTCTGCTTACTAAATTATTTTTTCTTGGGGCAGGAGAGATGGCTCAGCAGT
>NW_008436561.1:0-397 GCF_000622305.1 Nannospalax galili
ACCAAGGTAGGACAGACCCAGGCTATATCAGCCATCCTTCAGGCCCAAACACAGGCTCTCACACAGGCACTCAAGGATGCCTTTCTCAAGGAGGAGCCCGCTAACCCACAGGAAAAGGGACGCTGCTTCAATTGCGGCCAGACGGGGCATTTCCGCTGACAATGCCTTAACTTGCGTCTCAGAGACAGCCCTAAACCAGCCCAGGATGCCCCCTGTACCCCGAGTCCAAAGTGTAAAAAGGGGTTTCATTGGGCCAAAGATTGCAGATCAAAGTTTAACATATAAGGAGAGCCTTTAAACTCCTTGAGGGGCGCCCCCAGCCCCGTTAAATAAGGGGAGGAAAAGTGTACAAGCCCATTGGACAGTTCCTCTCATCCCTGGGCTGAGGGCCAAAATG
>NW_008436562.1:0-397 GCF_000622305.1 Nannospalax galili
ATGAAATGCTTCTTCTAATTATATGGTTATTAAATAAACAATTAAAAAAATCATAACATGAACTTCTACTGGCCACTCTACAAGAAAACTAAAATTCAATGACATTTGGAATTGAAAACACATTAAGAATTAAGCATAGAAATTAAAGACCCTCCCAAAAATAGTCCATTTCTTAGCTAAAAGGCAAAATGTCCTTGGGCATCTTAGCAACATACTCTGTTCCATACTCCAATAATGTCAAAAGTATTTGGGAGCTCTTACCTAATCCCTAAAAGATTTTAGATTACCTCTTCAGAGTGGGGAAATGGTAGAATAGCAAAATGCCCCCAAAAAAGAAGGAAAGAAAGAAAAAAGGAAGGAAGGAAGAAAGGAAGGAAGGAAGGAAGGAAGGAAGGAA
>NW_008436563.1:0-397 GCF_000622305.1 Nannospalax galili
AAAGTTTTCTTAACTTTCCCTCCCTCCCTGTGCCTAAAGAATATGAACACAATTCATTTTCTTGCATAAGGTAGTGACACCTTTGTGTGTGATCTTGCTTCAAGAACCCCAAAGAAAGGTATATACGAGTATTTTGCTTACATAAAATATGTGCTGACCTTTGGCATACTGACAGACATTTCCCCTTTGTGGATTGATTTAACCTGTTATTTGGGAAATTCAGTTTTTGTTGGGGAGTGTTGACTCAGTACAGTGGTAGAAAAGCAGTAGTTTAATAAATGGGCATTGTATATGTGTTCATATACAATATACAACCATATGTGCTTAGAATATTTTATGTAAATTTAAATTGATGCCCCTTAATGAAATGAATGTCCATGAACATACCTAAGAACTA
>NW_008436564.1:0-397 GCF_000622305.1 Nannospalax galili
AAACAAACAGGCTAGGTGTGGTGGCTCATGCCTTCGATCCCAGCACTTGGGAGGCAGAGGCAGGAGGATCTCTGTGAAATTCAGGCCACCCTGGTCTACATAGGCAGTTTCAGGCCACCTGGGGTTATGGGGAGACCATGTATCAATCAATCAATTAATAAATCAATCATCAATCAATAGGCAAACTGTTGGTCCATTTGTGAATTCTTGGTTTGACGTACATTTCTCACAATAGTCTATGTACAAGCCAAACTTGGCTAACCTAGCAATCTCCTTAATTTGCTTTTGTTTTGATGTTGTTCCCAATATTTTTCTTTAGTTTTTTAGACATTTAAAACTATGGTAAAATAGACATTGAAATTGCCATTTTACTTTTTTTTTTTTTTTTTTCCTTTTT
>NW_008436565.1:0-397 GCF_000622305.1 Nannospalax galili
TCCTGACAATGACAGTCCTTCCTGAACTTGCCTGGAACAAAGTTACTTTCCTGTAGTTGTGTCTGAACTGGAGATTGGGCTGCTGCTAGACTCGGGGCTAAAATGTGCAACAGAATGAATGTGAGAGAGTTCTGTTACCTTGGAAGAAGACAGCACAGAGGCCGAAAACTGCAGCATTCTCTGTTGCTACAATATAACACCCAAGACTGTGTCGTTTATAAAGAACAGAGTTGTTTCTTACAGATCTAGAAGCTGAGAAGGCCAAGGTCAAGGGGTCAAATCGAGTGTGGGACCTCTTGTTGCATAAGCACATCGTAGAAGGGCAAGACAGAGGGACACATGGGCGTCTTACATTCCCCTGCTTTCTCACATGGCCCCAGTCCTGTCCCTACAACTC
>NW_008436566.1:0-397 GCF_000622305.1 Nannospalax galili
CTGGGTAGGACGTACGATGCTGTGCTTTGGATCCTGGCTTCCTATTTTCTCTGTAGTTCACATAAGTTTCTCACTTAATCCATATTATATTCAGCTACCAGGAAATTTGTGTGGAAAATGTGCTATATTTTTACCCATTAAAGACCACAAACCCAATCATAAGGAAAATGTGCATGCCACAGTGATCATGGGATACCATAAAAATAGCATAAATTGGGTAGTTAAAAAATGAACAGAAAAAATACTTTCCACAGCCGTGAAGAATGAGTCCAAGGGTTCCATTTTTGGCTCTCAAAACCAAACCTGAAGCTGTGTCACCCATGATGAGGGGCAGGGAACTCTCCAGGCCTGTTGTGTGGAGAGACAAATCTCTCCCTGAGCTAATTACCCCTCACTG
>NW_008436567.1:0-397 GCF_000622305.1 Nannospalax galili
TTCATGTATTGTCTGTCAAATGAAATCAGGCATGGTATTTCATGTTACCTGTTGATAGGCAGTATAGTCTGGGAGTTCAAATTGGTAGGTCATATTTCAGACTCATTAGTGACTCATAAGCAAACCAGACTTTAGTGTTAATAGTATTTGTTTCTGTGTATGTGATAAAGACTTTTTTTTTTCATTTGTCTGTCTTTCATAATTTTCACAAGAAATAAGGAATGTCATCATAATTCTGTTAACCTAAGTTTTATCTGTAGTGTAGAGCCAGAGGCCAGGACTGACACAAAATTAATTTTGAAGTGGTCTGAGAGAATAGAAGCAAAAGATTAGAGAAATGTGATCTGAGAAAGGAAGAAAAGCCCCTCAGATGTTTCTTTTCCTTTAGTTTGTTGTT
>NW_008436568.1:0-397 GCF_000622305.1 Nannospalax galili
ATTATAAGTCTTCAGTAACTGTTAGTGAAAGCAGTGTTAATTAAGAATTCCTGTTACTTGTATTAGTATCACATTTAAGAAAATTAGTCTTTATGGTTTCTAGAAATTTTCCTTCAAAAATTTTTGACTGATTTTGTATTGTGTCTCAGTATAAAACGTTTGCTTTCCAACCAACTTATGAATGAAATTTAAACTGGATTGTATATTTATTCTTTAAATCTTTAGAATTAGAGGACACTTTAAGAGATAATTAAAACATCCTTCCAGAGTTTACATGCTATAAAGTTTAAATAAACTTACCTCAGTTAGCAAAAATTAAATTTAAATGTGTTAGAATATGAACCAAAGAGAAAAACCTCGTGCTAGACATCTTCAGCTTTAGGACATGATAAAAAAA
>NW_008436569.1:0-397 GCF_000622305.1 Nannospalax galili
TATTCATTCTACTGGTTCTGTTTCTTTGGAGAACCCTGACTAACACACATGCATATGAAGGTCATATGTCAACCTAGGATGTCATTCATCAGGAACTAGTCTCCTTTGCTTTTAAGACATGATCTCTTACTTGCCTGAAATTCAGAGTAGGCTGGGTTGGCTGGTCAGAAAACTCCAGGTATCTACCTACCCATGCCTCACAAGTTCTGGGATTACAAGTGTGTGTCACCATGTCCAATTATTTTATATGAGTTCTGGGGATCAGATCAGGTCCTCATGCTTGCCTGACAAACCTTTTTCCAACTCAGTCAAACGCCTGCTCTGACTCTGATTTGCAAGTGTTTCTCATCAATGGTCTCTAAGTGCTAAGTGCTTTGAAGTGTTTGATTAATCCTAA
>NW_008436570.1:0-397 GCF_000622305.1 Nannospalax galili
GGCATATGTCCCCCAAGGATTAAGTTGCACAGAGTTCCATATATCTGAACCCATACAGCTCATGAAGGGAAGTTTTTCCTGTAGTCATTTTGTACTCAGATAAGGAGATTTGAATGGTACGTGCACCCACAATAGGTTTCCCTGGACCTGTTTCAGAGCTTTCTATTTTATCTTTTGTAGTAGGAACTATTGAATATATCCTTGTTTTCCTGAGTAGTAATTTACTTCTTGTTAAGGCCCGGTGCATTAAGATTAAAAGATCCTTCCCTTAGAGATTATGACCTGTTAATCTTGGGTCCTCTAGAAGAGCAGTAATTCTTAACTGCTGAGACAGTTCTCCAGCACCAGCAATAAGGTCTTACCTTCATGTTCTTGAGGATTACCAAGATCAATGACA
>NW_008436571.1:0-397 GCF_000622305.1 Nannospalax galili
GGACAGCTGGGGCTACAGGGAGACCGTGCTTCAAAAAGACAATGACAACAACAAAAAACAGGCACTATCATTTATATTCAAAAGGCTTGTAACTAGAGGGAGACGATAGACAAAACACAGAAAGTAGCTGTAACAACAGGTGCCCTGATGCTCTAAGAGATAACAATGCGTTATATAGATCTCCTGTGAGACTAGATTGGCTTAAGAAAGCTTAACTAGTAGTGTTTTAGCTGTGAGGTGCAGGGGTATAGAAAAGATGAGACCATGTCTGACAGGTCAATATGAGCAAGAGGAAACTCCTAGTTGATTGATCAGAAGTCTAAATGCTGTTTTAATAGCATGGAGTTCTACTATTACATGGCTATAGTTCAAGGATTTGCTACTTACCTATAGCCTG
>NW_008436572.1:0-397 GCF_000622305.1 Nannospalax galili
TTTGAGACAGGGTCTCCCTGTAGCTCCAGGTGGCCTGGAACTCACTATGTAAAGAAGGCTGGCCTTGAACTCACAAAGATCCACCTGCCCCTGCCTCCTCGGTGCTGGGATTAAAGAGGTGTGCCATCATGCCCGGCCAAGAGTTTTACTTTTTTGGATAGCTTTATTGAGATGTAATTTACATTCCATAAAATGTGTCCATTTTAAGCATACAACTTGATGGTTTTTAGTAAGTTTACAAACTTGTGCAACTTTTGTCATCATTCCATTCTAGAACATTCCCACCCCCTTGAAAAGATCCTCTTTTGTCATCTGCTTCAATCCCTGTTCTCCTGCCCAGGCTGGCAGTCTTCCTCTTCCTGAATCTACAGATTTGTCCTTCCTGAACCTTTGACAT
>NW_008436573.1:0-397 GCF_000622305.1 Nannospalax galili
AAAATCTAGCCACACATTTAGCACTTAGTGGCACATGTGCCCAGGTCAGCCATGCTGAATGGATTTCCATGGTATGGAACCTATGTCTAGGATCAGTTCCTGCACCATGATCTTTTTGTTCATGGACCCTGTGGGCAATGAGGTAAATCAGTACTAATGAGTACATGATAATACAGTGGCCGCTGGACCTGCCAAGGAAATCTATGACCATGCACACTCCCCAAATTTCTGCCTGCTGTGAAATTTTCCCTTCAGAGTCTCCCAGAAAGCAGCTGTAAAGCTGTAGCTGTCCAGTTCTAGATGTTGCTTGTATAGCAAACAATCATCTGCCAACATATTCAAGACATCTCTCCCTCAGTCAAGCCACTGATATTGAGTTCACATGGGAAGGTCAATG
>NW_008436574.1:0-397 GCF_000622305.1 Nannospalax galili
GAGTTCATAGCCATGGTCTTATCTCAGTAATTACTGGTCAGATAGAGTTGGAAAGTAGGGATTCAAGAAGTGGCACAATAAATGGAACATTTTTTTAGACTGATGCCAGGATTCAGGTTGACAAATGGTGTTTTCTTCATTTTGCTTTCTTGGTAGGATGTAGAGTATCAGATCACTCAAGAAATAAAAAGATGATATGAACAGAGAAGTCTTAAACCTGAGCCATCATCCAGGGTTTCAAAACAACATTGAGGCACACAGACACAGTGTGCTATCTTTAAAGCATCTGTCTATATAGTATAGTTATTAAATTTTTCTCTTCCGCATTATTGTTATTGCCACTTTCCTCATTCATTAGGTGTGTCTTACTAATTTTTACCTCCTTGTCTCAGCTATT
>NW_008436575.1:0-397 GCF_000622305.1 Nannospalax galili
GCATTTTTTTTCATGGCTCTCCAAGAAATATTATTCAACACCAAAGAAGGGCTGATACTTACTGGAGATGAAACCCAAAAGGTAATTTGTCCGATTTCAACTAGTGCCCTATTTAGCCACTGTTCAGTCATGAACTTGCCACTTTAAGACATGGTCTCCTTAGGAGACAAGATGAAATAAACTAGGAGAAATCAAGCCACACACTCATGTAATCTGTTTTTAGAACAAAGAAGTGATGGTGCCTTCTTAGAGAATGCTGCCCTTGGCAGGGAAAGCAAGCCAAGGCTCTCATCCTTGCAACTTCAAGATGACTTTATGCATTCTTGACATGGGGGTTTGGCCAGGCTTAGCCACATGGTGTGGAAATTCCCACCATCCCTTGAAAAGCTATCAAAGG
>NW_008436576.1:0-398 GCF_000622305.1 Nannospalax galili
TCATTAAGATTCTTCAAACCAGGGTTTGGAGAATTTTTTTCCTCAGGCTGTTGCCAGGACCTTGGGAGGAGGGAATTGGATACCATGTGCACCTCTCAGCAGTGAATTTGACTTACAATACCTGTATGAAAATGTTCTTATGCAACATGGTACCATGCACAATGAATACATACAATGAAAAATTGAAAATAATGAAAAGGTATGATCAAACTGAGCTGGGAGTATATTACACCTGAGACATGATCATGGGCTTGCTTATCAAGCAGATCTGGGTTCAAATATCTGGCTAGCAAAGTGGCTTCACCTCTTTGAATCTTAGTTTCCCCAGCAATGTACTTAGGAGAGCAGTGAGACCCACCTCTGTCTATCCAAGTACTCAGAAGAACGGTGAGACCACC
>NW_008436577.1:0-398 GCF_000622305.1 Nannospalax galili
GCAATCCCGGGACAGTCCTGTTGGTGTGTGTTAGATGGAAGCAATTTAGTCCTCTCTGGAAGAGATCCCCAAGGGGCGTGCTTCCCCTGGTGGCAGACTTTGCCTTGCCCCACTCCGTCTTCTCTGGACCTTGAGGCTGATCTCTGGGGAGGAGCCGGTAGCTGCCTGGCACCTGCAGATCAGAGGCCCTTCCTCAGGGACGTGTCTCAAGCCTAAGCCAGAGCAAGGACGTGCATTCCAGCAGAGGAGCTGGGTCATGACAGGGATCAGTTGACAGGAAGGGGCGGGACGAGACCCCTGCTCGGTTCTGGCACTGCCCCAGGGCCCTGTGGAGCAGTCCAATCACGATGCTGAGGGGGCATCTGTGCCCACACCCTGACCCCACCTGCATTCTTCCT
>NW_008436578.1:0-398 GCF_000622305.1 Nannospalax galili
AGAAGAGGGCATCAGATTTCCTGGAACTGGAGTTACAGTTTTTAGCTGCCATGTGGTTGCTGGGAATCATAATCCGGTCCTCTGGAAGAGCAATCAGTGCTCTTGACCACTGAGCCATCTCTCCAAGCAAAGAAGTTAAGAGTGCCTAGGTAGTGTTCAGGAAGGAAGACATTCCTGAGAGCGTGGGTATGAGCTTCACTACAGCTGGCCGATCTTCCTGAGCACCCCAATTTAAATCTACAGTTCCAGGATTTCTAGTAAAATTTAGACCATATTCTGGCTCTATACCCCTTGTCCACAGAGATTTTAAAATGACCAATGAAACAAGAAGGACTTCTCCATTTCAGGGAGACAAATTCCAATGCTTTGATATTATTTAAAAATATTAATTTTACTTA
>NW_008436579.1:0-398 GCF_000622305.1 Nannospalax galili
TAAAGAAAAGTGATTCCTCCCCTAGCCATCAACTACCAACAGTTCCTCCCTGGGGATGGGGCACTGACAGCCCTTTCCCCATGCATGCTTGGATTTTTAATAGGCTTAATTTTGTGCAGTTGTTTTGTAAGAACCACAGCTGCTCTGAGTTCATGTGTGCAACAGCCATGCCCAAAGACAACATTTCATAGCTCTCCTCCCCATCCTCTAGCTCTTACACGTTTTCTGCCTTCCTCTTCCTTGATGTTCACTGAGCCTTGCGGGGTGTGCAGGTTGTATTGATGCTCCATGTACAGCTGAGCACCCACAGTCACTTGTTCTCGGCACTTTGAATAGTTACGAGTCTTTGCATTAACCACTACTTACTGCAGTCAGAAGCTTCCTAAGATTGATTGCAA
>NW_008436580.1:0-398 GCF_000622305.1 Nannospalax galili
AAGTGTGATTCTTATTTTTCTTTTACTTACGGTGTAGTGAATGAAACGAAGGTCCATTTCCAGTGGGATTTTCTCACTGGATCCAAACAGCAAGGGTCCAGCTGTCCCCAATGTTTCAGGCTGTTAAGGTCCTTTATTTCTTCAAAGAAACTGGACTCAAGATTTGACAGAAGAAAAATCCCAAGTTCTACCCCATTTCCCCCTTCCTCAACTACTTCTGGAACACTGAAGAGAAGATTTACTTCGCACAATTACACACTACTAACCAGCATTATCCTGTTTTCTCATTTTTCTGTGAATCTAATGGAGATGATTATTGCCCCAGCCACAGCTTTACTATTCTGTTAAACTCCTTTCTTTTCTCTACCTTCTCTCATCTACTACATTTCTTTTCCTTT
>NW_008436581.1:0-398 GCF_000622305.1 Nannospalax galili
CCCCTGTGTTCCTTTGCTAATAAACTATTCCATTCGAGTTTTATCTGTGTCCTGATGCTTTCTCCCAATCGACCAGATTCATCCATCGCCTACTTCACCTATCAAATTTCATACTCAAAACTTCTGAGTCCATAAATTATCCCTTACAATACAATATCATCTTTATCAGCTTACTCTGCAAGCTTCAATTTATTAATATTGCTCTTAATGTTGATGATCAAAGACCTGCAAACCACATGTAAAATAATTTGCCTCCTTCCCTGGAGATATAACATTGCTCCAGGGCCTTGGAGAGATGGCTCAAAGATTAAGAGCACTTGCTTCTCTTCTAGAGGACCTGAGATCTATTCCCAGCACCTACATGGTGGCTAACAAGCATTTGAAACACCAGTTCTAGG
>NW_008436582.1:0-398 GCF_000622305.1 Nannospalax galili
CACACACACACACACACTTTGGTCACACTCATCCTTTCACTCTCTCTGAATCTTCCTCCAGGCCTGTTAATCCACCCTCTTCCTGTTCTGTCCCCATCTTAGTTGTATGTCCTTTTGTTTTTGTTGTTATTTTGTGGCCCACTGGGTTTAACCAAGCTCACTCATGTGGGCATGGGTGTGTGGCTATGCACTGGAGCAGGAGTAACTCACCAGTGACTATGTCGCTGAAGGCAATGACCTCCTTTCTCCCAGAATCCCTTGACTGCATTTAGTGACCCTGGGCAGGGCAGGGCTCCATGATCCCCTCCCCATCTATGACTGAGTGCTTACAGCTCAGTCTTGTGCAGGCCCTGTGCAGGAAACCACAGCTGTTGTGAGCTCATGAGTGCTGTAGCCGT
>NW_008436583.1:0-398 GCF_000622305.1 Nannospalax galili
TCCACTCATGGAGACCACTGTGGTCACCATTCTGTGCAAAACACAACTATTTGAAGATTACTCAATAGTTATCACACCTATTGTGGTTATCCAGCTTCCCATAGGAAAGAGTGAGTGTGGTGTTGTTGAGAAAGTGAGCACAGTTCACTCACCAATGTTTACCTAAAGCTGTGGTGTTGCTGCATTTGATTGTAAAGAACACATAACACACTTGGTCTCAGTGTGGTAGTTTTATCAAACATGGAAAGCATTCAAGATGTCATACTACATACTCATTCTCTTTTTTACTCACACAGATTAAATGTCAATTTTTAATAAATGTCTTCTTGGGACCAACAGAGAGTACAAAATAATGTAAATAGAGACCTGGACAGCAACTATGGCGGCCTAACAAAGTT
>NW_008436584.1:0-398 GCF_000622305.1 Nannospalax galili
AAAAAAAAAAAAAAGTTAAAGAAATATAAGGCAACGTGATCAGAAAGGAAGGGGTAAAGGGGTAAGGTTCTTTGAATCTGCAGACAGGAGGACACTGCATATGGAAAGATGAGAGAACACAAGCTAGTAGAATTCAGAAGGTTGTGGGCAAGATCATAGAGAATAAGGAGACTGGGAAATTAAAGAGCGCTAAGACATTTGATCACACAGAGATTTGTATAGTAACAGTTCTCAGCAATCTTGTTTGCCATGACCAGAAACTAGAACAACTCAGATTTCTATAAACATTGGAATGAATCAACAGACTGCAAAATATCCACACCCTAATAGGTAACTCATCAATAAATAAACTATTACACATATTCAATAAAGTCACATAGAGCACAGAGATCCAGATA
>NW_008436585.1:0-398 GCF_000622305.1 Nannospalax galili
CACCCCCCCAACAGGGCACAGAGTTCCAGTCTTCCATTCCCTCTCAGAATCTCCAAAAAGGCAGTGTGCCCACAAGCTGAGGATGCCACTTCCAGTTCAGTGCCTTCTGATGGAGGCCTGGCCTGGCCTGGTCTGGCTGTATGCCTCTCCCTCTCAGAATAACCCTGGTAGTTCTGGGCATAGATTGCAGGTCATCACCTGGGACCTATTTTTGTCCTTCGGGTAACAAGGAAGTCTCACCTTGTGCAGTAATTACTTGGGACAGGCTGGATCATGTGAGCCCCTCCATCCCCTGCCCCCACCAGCCCCAAATGATCTTGCTGCTCTACTGGGAAATGACCCTGACTGGAAGGGGGAAGGCCTGGCTCAGCTACACACACTCCATTTCTTTCCCTGCT
>NW_008436586.1:0-398 GCF_000622305.1 Nannospalax galili
TTTAATCTATCCCTGACATTGTAGCATAGGCATTCTATAAGAAAACATTACGGGGTGCTATTGTGACAGTTATGGCTGAGGGAAAAGATGGTTGGCTGCCCCAATGACTTGTGGGGGGCCTCAGGGAAGGCCCCAAGTCACATTTCCCGAATGCTGTAGTTGAAACACAGGCATCAGTTTAGTATTTCTTATAAGATTTCCATCAATACCTGTCTTAGATTTACAACCTCAAGCCCAATGCACACTATGGTGACAGCGAGAACATTTACCTGGTGGTCGGGACAGTACCTTAGGTCACTGCTCTTTAACATGTCCTTCAGTACCACAACCCACACATTTTAGTTGCTATTTCATTGTCCCCTTTTGAGGATTTATAGAAGCTGCCAAAGTTTGAGCAA
>NW_008436587.1:0-398 GCF_000622305.1 Nannospalax galili
TTAATTGAGGTATGGGGTGTTGCTTTCTTGAGACCACATAGAAGACAAAACAAAACTGAACTATAAGCAAGATGCCAAAATATTTTAATGAAGAGTGACTAGTGGTGTGAAGGGAGTTGAAAAATTGAGAGGCCAATAGATTAGTTGCTAAAGGATTTGGTGCCCCCTAAAGTATTTACCTGCTTGAACAAGTAAGTCTGTGGATTTGAACATCTCTGGACACTTCAGAGGAAGAACAACTGGGTTGTCACTACTACTTATAAAAACTTACACAAATAAATCTCTTCTAAATTATAAAGCTTTGGCAAATTAGATTATTGATTTGGGCTGCTGTAAAATCAGAGCAGCTGGATTTAGATGGAAATTTATAGAAATGTATTGAGTGATCTTTCTTTTTC
>NW_008436588.1:0-397 GCF_000622305.1 Nannospalax galili
CAGGACAGCTGGGGCTACAAGGAGACCCTGTCTCAAAAAGACAAAAAGAAATACATCTTCAGCTCATGTTATATTTCTGGACAGTGCTGGGTGGAGGGAAGGGTAGTGACAAGACAGAAACAGTGTTTGCAGATGTCTTGACAGCAGTTTGGTTAGGGAGGAAACTGGAGGGAGGGAGGAAGGTTTAAAATCATTGGCCTATGGAGTTGGGGACAGAATTGGAATCTGCTCAGTTTGCCATCATCTCTGGGCCAATGATGACCAGCTCCTTTAACCCAATTTTTCTTTATGCCTGGGGACTATGGGATTGCTGGAAAGGACACGTCTTCCACTGTCTTCAGCCAGTCATTAGTATTCCAGCTCTCATTTCCCCAGGTCTCTTTCTTCTCCCTTGATC
>NW_008436589.1:0-398 GCF_000622305.1 Nannospalax galili
GGATCTCCTGGAACTGTAGTTACAAACATTTGTTAGCTGCCATGTATGTGCTGGGACTCAAACCTGGGTCCTCTTACTTGCTGAGCCATCTCTCCAGCCCCTCAAACATGAATCTTGAAGTCACTTATTCAGTGATAGTGAATGAATTTATCAAACTATCAATACTTTTAATTACTCTAGTGTGTATTGCTAATATATAGGGTGTCTTATTTCCTGTATTACTTTTGAGTTTGTAGATGGGAGGATTATGATTTTAGCACAGTGTCGTGTATTAAAAGGAAGCGACAGTGACTGTGGTGGGAAGAAAAGCCCTTTCATCTCATTTTGCTGCTCATCACACAATGTCAGCCCTGCGCTAGCTCTTTGAGTTATAAAAGACATAATAGGAAATGGATGGC
>NW_008436590.1:0-398 GCF_000622305.1 Nannospalax galili
TTCAAGTAAGTAACCTACAATTCACCTTGAAGTCTTAGAGAAACAAGAACAGACCACTCCTCAAATTAGTAGATGGAAAAAAGAATGAAGATCAGGGACTAGAGCTCAGACGTGGAGGCTGAAAGAACAATCCAAAGAACCAACAGAACAAGGAGTTGTTTTAAAAGAATATACAACATTCATGAATCCTTGGCAAAACTCCTTACGGAGAGAAGACACAAGGTAAAAAAACCACGGAAGTCCAGATGATCACTAGGCTGTATTTTAAAGTTATACTGCAGTGGTTTGGAAAATCTAGAAGAAAGGGACAAATTTGTAGACCCATATGGCCTATCAAAATTGAACCCAGAAACCATTTAAACAGTTAAGTAATGAGTCAAATATTAATTTAAAAATCT
>NW_008436591.1:0-398 GCF_000622305.1 Nannospalax galili
CACACGTTCAGCTCCCCAAAGCGAGCGGCACCCAGGGGCCGCCGCTTCGTACTGCGCGTGCGCGTGGTGTGCACTGGGTAGGGGGCGGGGCTGTTCGTGAGGAGTTATGCATGCGCGACGCGCGCTTGACATTGTGACGTGTGCGCCTTTCCTGGATGTAGGGGGTGGGTGAGATCCCAGTTGAATGAATTACTGGGGCAGAATAAGTCCCGCGAGACTCACTTTCCTTTTCTGTAAAATGCGAATATTAAGAGTATTTGCTGCCTTTAAAAAGAAAACTAGCCACTGCTGTTTGTTGGCGTGGCGAGTGCGCTGGGAGGGTCCTAGGAAGCCCACCCGAGCTGCCCGCCTCCAGTGCAGGAAAGGGCTGTCTCCTGCCCCTGGCACACCTCGGATCC
>NW_008436592.1:0-398 GCF_000622305.1 Nannospalax galili
TTTTAAAGGGAAGCCTCTCCTTCCTTTTAAGGCCCCATCATGTTTATATCTCAATATATTGTGCTGTTTCTGTCTAAGGCTTTTCCTCCCACCTTGGGGCCTGATCATGGCCTTGAGGCCCATTCATTCTAATAAAACACATTCCTAAAGGGAATTATGTGTCAGTTTCGTTTCTAGATCCACTGCTGTTGTTCTTCATGTTTAACAGTTACAAGAGTTTTTAGTGTCAGAGCCTAGACTTTGACAGCCCTGAGAAGCCAGACTCATCTGCCCACTTTCAATAGACCAATTAAATAGGAAAAGTGCTCTACCCAGCTTAGCTGGTCTGAACCCACCCTCTCAGTCAATATTGGTCAATATCCTCCTGCTTTGTAAGACTGAAAAGCAGAGAAAAGAGA
>NW_008436593.1:0-398 GCF_000622305.1 Nannospalax galili
GGCTCAGGGACCATTGCAGAAGAGGGGGAAGAAAGATTGTAAGAGCCAGGGTTGGTGCATTGACATAAGGAAACAGAGGTTTTCGGGCCTCTGGGAACTTGATCAAATGAATTTGAAGCCATGGTGACAGCATGCACAAGACCCATGTGACTCAATCAGACAAAAACCCAGCATGGAACTGGGGACATGGGCAACAGGCCCCAACCTTAGCCAAGGAACTATTTGCAACTGATTACTGAGGACTGAAGGAGAGTAGATCTTCTTTAAGGGAGTGACTCTAGACGGGCTGACTAGACTCCACTTCATGAGCTTGCAGCTAGGGGTATTTGGGTATAAATGCTTGACTGGATATGATATACTATATATGACAGAATGCATGAAATCTGGTGTGTGTGTGT
>NW_008436594.1:0-398 GCF_000622305.1 Nannospalax galili
AAAACTTAGGGAATAAAATAGCAATGTGTTATTTTTATGAGTTGACTACTGTTTTATAGTAAAATACAGTCTTACCAACATTGATTAGTTTTCAGGTATAGTCTGCAATGTTACTTGTTTTACTGTTTGATAATTTACATTATATTATAGGTATGCAATATATTTATATATGTTGCTGTACATAGGTTGAACCAAAGATATCCACTTTTGTACTTAATAGATTCATATTCATTGTAATGGGACACTATTTACCCCCCAAAAAAGAAGCAAGATCATCATGGATGTGGCCAAGCAGTTAGCAGTTCCAGGCGTAAGTAGTATGCCATAGAGTTCAAGAGAAGGGAAAGAGGTGGAGACTGTGGTGAAGCAAGGAAAAGATCACTGCAGCATTTCAGGTA
>NW_008436595.1:0-397 GCF_000622305.1 Nannospalax galili
AGAGGGGGCAGGTGACACGACCATCTGCACGTCAGAGCGGGCAGGTGACATTACCATGTGCACGTCAGAGGGGCATGTGACACGACAATCTGCACGTCAGAGTGGGCAGGTAACATGTCCATCTATACGACAGAGAGGACAGGTGACACAACCATGTGCACATCAAAGAGGGCAGGTGACACGATCATGTGCACGACTAAGAGGGGAGGTGACACGAACATGTGCATGTCAGAGAGGGCAGGCTACATGACCATGTGCACAAATAAGAGGGCAGGTGACATGGACCATGTTTACGTCAGAGGGGCCAGGTAACACGAACACCTGCATGTCAGAACAGGCAGGTGAGATGACCATGTGCACGTCAGAGGGGGCAGGTGACACGAAGATGTGCACGTCA
>NW_008436596.1:0-397 GCF_000622305.1 Nannospalax galili
ATTAATAAGTACGATCACCACATAAACAGACCCAAGGACAGAAACCACATGATCATTTCATTACATGCAGAGAAAACCTTTGACAAAATCCAACATCCATTGGTGATAAAAGTCATGGAGACTCTGCGAACACAGGGGACAACATAAAAAAGCAATGTACACCAAGCCCACAGTCAACAACTTAATGGAGAAAAACTAAAGTATTCCCATTAAAATCAGAAACAAGGGGGCGGAAAAGATGGCTCAGTGGTTAAGAGCACTGGCTGCTTTTCCATAGGACCTGGGTTTGGTTCCCAGCATCCACCGTGCAGCTACAAATGGTCCTACAGGGGATCCAACAACCTCTGAGTCTCAGAAGGGGTTAAAGTATGCAGGCTGGAGAAGGCTAGGGCAAGGG
>NW_008436597.1:0-398 GCF_000622305.1 Nannospalax galili
ATTACATTTATTATATTATATTTATTATATTATATTATCATATATGGCTAGAGAAATGGCATAGTGGCTAACAGCACTGGATGTCTGCAGAAGATCCCGGTTCAGTTTCCAGCATCCACATGGTGTTTAACAGCTGTCTCCAATTCCAGGGAATCTGATGCCCCCCTGTGATGGCTAATCCTGGGTGTCGACTTGATCTTCAATTAACTGAAATGAGAGAGATTTTCTTGATTGGATCACCTCAAGCTGGAAGACATACCCTAAACATAGGTGTTACCTTTTGATGGCAGCCCATATAAAAGGCCATGGCAGAGGCGAGCGCTTGCTTTGCCTCTGGCCATCTCTCTCACTGGTGAGTTCGACTTGCTGCTGTAGACTGAAGACTGGCCGATCTTTTG
>NW_008436598.1:0-398 GCF_000622305.1 Nannospalax galili
AAAAAAAAGCATCCTTCTTTTTGGTTGCACGGGTTCAGGTTATTATTTTCGAGTTATAATTTCTGAGTCCCCGAAGACAGCATCCTGCAATTAGATCATCGGGGAGGTGAAATGTGAGATCCTGTCATGGACAGGAAGAAGTGAGTGTTCCTATCTCCAGAAACAACATCCCATATCCAGAGAAAGGAAAGAGTTTCCCAACATACTAGTATGATTTCGAGGCAAGCAAGATGAGGGGGAAACCCTGCAACGTGGCTGCAGGACCAGCCCAAAGATGGAGCCAAAGTACAAGGAAACCAGAGAGAGGAGCAGGGACAGGAGAGAGGCAGCTAACCAGTGGGCAGGTGATGGAACAGAGAGAGAGAGGCTGTGAACCAGAGGGCCCAAGATGGGGGGGG
>NW_008436599.1:0-398 GCF_000622305.1 Nannospalax galili
GCCCATTATTGTTCTTGTCATCATTGTTAAGGATCTCACAGAGCCCAGGCTAGCCTTCAACTTACTACATTGTTGAAGATGATCTTGAATTTCTGATCTTCCTGCCTCTACCTCCTAAGTGCTGGGATTATAGGTCTGTGCCACCATGTCCGGTGTATGAATTACTGGAGATGGAACCCAAGGCTTCATTCATGCTCGACACTCTACCAACTGAGCTACATTCCCAGCTCTGATACATTTCATTAATATTCAGAAAGCCGTTACAAATCAATTGGGAAAATTAATTAGGAAAACGCAAACTACCCAACAGGAAAATTAATACTAAAAACAGAAAAATAAATGTTAAAGGCCAACATCCCTGTGAAAACACACTCAGACTTACTCATAATTAAGACAAA
>NW_008436600.1:0-398 GCF_000622305.1 Nannospalax galili
AAAAAAAAATCTTGGAATAAACCTGACCAAAGACATTAAAGACATCTACAATGAAAGTTTTAAATCTTTAAAGAAAGAGATTAAGGAAGACAACAGAAGATGGAAGGATCTCCCATACTCATGAATTGGAAGAATTCATATTGTTAAAATAATCATCCTACCAAAAGCCATTTATATATTCAACGCAATGCCAATCAGAATCCCCATGACATTTTTCACATAATTGGAAAAAACATCCTAAGATTTATATGGAAGCACAAAAGACCTCTGGCAGCCAAAGCAACTTGAGCACTAAGAGCAATGTCGGGTGATTTCTATACCAGATCTTAAGCTGTATTACAGAGATATAGTCATAAAAACAAAGTGGTACTGGCACAAAAATATACCCATAGATCAAT
>NW_008436601.1:0-398 GCF_000622305.1 Nannospalax galili
TGGGGCCCTCCACACAATTGCACATGCACACACATACACATTTGCACATGTACCAGTCCATACATGTGCATACACACACATACACACACAAGAAACAAAAAGACATAATGAAAATACACTCTCCATCCTTGACATCAGAAGAGGAGAAATTAAAATAGTGAGATACCATTATATGCCTATCCCAAAACAGGCTGGCGAGCTGGTACTGCCATTAAAACTCAGGCTCTCAACTCAGATGTCTGAATTCCACAACACTGACATTACTAAACACTGGAATGATAAAGGCCTCACATGAAAAACAGGAATAATAAGTAACTATAAACGTATTTAACACTGAATTGATAAATCCTGTGTGAGACATTTGATGCACCTTATGCTTTCGTAGACTGCACTTTGTT
>NW_008436602.1:0-398 GCF_000622305.1 Nannospalax galili
TTTCACCAACTAGGAACATATATGGGACTAAATCTCTAGTGTAAGCACTTAAATCAAATCTATCTCATGCTGAAATTAACAGCTACAGTCTACCTTAATCAGAGGTGTGACATGGTTCCTGTCCAAGGCATTGATCTCACAATTATTATTCACTAGAACAGTCACTACTGGTAGATGGCCATAGACACAGGCAAAGTGCAAAGCTGTCCTGTGGAAAAGAGAAGGAATCTTAGTGAAATTATAGAGAACTATCTAAAAATCCACAATTACTCATGTAATTATAACATTAAACATCATGTCATTCCTCTGCCTCCTAAGCAAACACTCAATTTTCTTCTGTGTAAAGAACAAGATTCATTCCCAAACTGACTACATGAAAGGCAGCTTATTTGAACTCT
>NW_008436603.1:0-398 GCF_000622305.1 Nannospalax galili
GTTGATGCCACGGGGCCTGTGATCAGGTTGACCCCCTTACTAGCTGTGTCGTTCTGGAAAGACCACAGATGTCGCCTATCTGAGCCTCTGTTTCCTAGTCCGTCAAATTCGGTTCTAATCACAGTTAAGACAGGAAGTGCAGCAAAGCACAAAGACAGCAGAGCGGGCGCATGACAGACGCGTGATGGAGCATCCCAGGGTGAGGACCGTCCCCACCCAAGCTGGCTCTGGCCTGGCAGCATTTCAAGGCCTACAACATCTGGAACAGCCATTTGGGCCCAGGCCTTCACCAATGAGGCCGTTGGTATTGGCTGTTCTCTTGGTGGGGAAGCCGATTCACACTGGGCCCACTGGGTCAGTAAACTAGATCGAGACTAGGCCTTTCTAGATACAGCAGG
>NW_008436604.1:0-398 GCF_000622305.1 Nannospalax galili
ATAAACGGACCAAGACTTGGGTCAGCCAGACACTTTGCCCAGGCTCTCAGCTAATCCCAGTGGAACTTGGATAGGAAGGGAGACACTGGTCCCTGGGGCTCAGTGCTTCTCCGTGCCTTCACAATCTCTCCAGTCTTACAAGTGGCGCGTAAAATAGTACCACATACAGCACTAATCTACTGAGAGACCTGAGGTGGAGGAAGCATTTTGTCTTTGAGTACCAAGAGAAACAGTACATAGTAATAGACCATAGACAATTTTGGAGTGAATTGTGCCCTTCCAAGATTCATGTTGGAACACTAATCCCCTCTGTGATTATACTATAGATCAGCCTTTAAGGAAGCGAATAAGGTTAAATGAGAACAGAGTTGAGGGCTGTGGTCCAATAGGACTGACAT
>NW_008436605.1:0-398 GCF_000622305.1 Nannospalax galili
TATTTTAATTTTATTTTTTAGTGGATTTTTGTGATTTTCATACAATCTGCTTTGATAGTATTTAGATCTCCTTTCCTATCCATACCTCCCCCACTACCCCTGCTTGATTTAATGTACTCGTATATATGAGTATATCATTATATACTATATATGTATATGTAATATATAATATGGCCTATAGAGTCATGCAATGCCTGAGGAAATCAGAAGGGGGTGTCAGATGCCCTGGAACTGGAGTTACAGATGGTTGTTAGCACCCATGTGGGTGCTGGGCTTCAAACCCAGGTCTTCTGCATAAACAGTCAGTGCCCTTAACAATTGAGCCATCTCTCCAGCCCCCTGGATTGTGACTTCTTTCCCTCTTCCCCACTTGTTTAGGACTTGTGCATGCTGTCACC
>NW_008436606.1:0-398 GCF_000622305.1 Nannospalax galili
GCAGAGAAATGGAAAAAGGAAGGGAAATGTGTCCACACAAAAGCATGACTCTCACCTCAGAGGGGATACGAGATGGTTCATTCTGGAGCCAAATACGAGTGACCGTGGCCCACGAATCAGATTCAGGACACCCCAGATTCCATGTTCCAAAGCAGTAATGCTTTCATGAACTTTTTTATAGTAACTGAACAAATAAAAGTTATGAATCAACAGACGTTTCAAATACATTGGTGGAAACCTTAAGCTCACAGATACAACAGAAGTGAAATCTCAATATAGGCTGCAGATGCTTTTTGATGGCACTTAGACCTGTGGTCAGTGGAAGGTGGCGGTCTGCTAAGTTAATACATTGCAAAAAGATTTCATCTGTTAGTCATAGGATGTTAAGTCAGAAACAG
>NW_008436607.1:0-398 GCF_000622305.1 Nannospalax galili
TTAGCATTAGGTTTAGGGTTAGGGTTAAGTTAGGGTTAGGCTTAGGGTTAGGGTTATGTATTTACTATAGTTAAAACCAAAGAACAGTAGCATTTTGCATTTCACAACATTCTTTATGATTTGTATGTACAAGGACGGAGCCATCAATGTCACTCAGGTGGCTTAAGACAAATATGTGTTGCATCAGTACCTAAGTGCTTGCTTTCCTGTAGAAAACACAGTAGTTCTCAAAATGATTTAACACACTGAAAATCTAAGAACAGCAAAATATTGCATTAAACAAACTTCTTTATGATTTATATGTAAATGGACTGTAGCATCAATGTTGGTCAGTTTGCTTAAGAAAAATATAGATTGCTTCTCTAAGTGCTTACTTTCCCATAGAAAACATAGCAGGG
>NW_008436608.1:0-398 GCF_000622305.1 Nannospalax galili
AAAAAGCTGTGCACTGTTTTCATTCTGCACTAGCATGTTTTTTTCCAAAGGAAATCCAGGCTTTTCACTTGCTTAATATTCACTGCAGCATTTTAGTTTTAGGACAATAACAAAGCTAAGCAGCAGAGACTTACACGAGACAGAAATTTATTCTTTACATACACATGTCCATATATAGAGTCCAAAACAGACATCAGTCTCCACTGTCAGAGAGCCGGGCTCCTGCTCTGTCAGTCTCCCGTGATGGTTTTAATTTACACTTCAACTTCCACACTCTGCAGTGGAGCCTTTGGAGGCAAAACAGGAGGAAAGGCAACGAACAGTCTAGTATCTTTTCAAGTTTCCTAAACCTGATCACAAAATGCTTCTTCGTATATGTATTGATCAAACTTAGTTAT
>NW_008436609.1:0-398 GCF_000622305.1 Nannospalax galili
CAGAGGTCCCAGTTACCAAGTATTGATTTGCAGTTGGTATGGGAGATCTTATTGCTGCAGGGTTAGGTGGGGGCGAGTTGTCTCCAAGATCCCAGGGTGTGATTAAAGGGGGAGCAGCTGGAGCAGCAAAAGGGAAGGATGGCATGGTTGGGCTTAGGGTGGGATCTCTGCCACGGTATAGGGAGCATGAGGAAAAAGGGTGCAAGGGAGCCAGCCTGTGCATGGGCAGTTGGGGAGCAGTGGGCAGAGAACAGCAGGGCAAAATGAGCATGGAGGGGTCGTGGGCCCCTCCACCTCCCCTGTTATTATTGTTCCCAGTGCAGCAAGGACCAAGGCTACATTTGTGATGTTGAAGGTAGGGGAAAGGCCCTGGAGTTTAAGCATGTAACCTGAGGAGG
>NW_008436610.1:0-398 GCF_000622305.1 Nannospalax galili
TCTATGAAATGAAGAGTTACAGATAAATATCAAAGTGGCAACAGTATTGTTATTGTCAAAGTGGTAATAACAATAGGCAACAACAAACAAAACCCTTTTATTTTGCTCTCCACAAGTCACGGTTTGTTGCAATATCGGGGTTCCTAGGGCATCGGGGTGAGGCAGCGGCATCAGTCAGACAACATGCAGACTCAGGACACCAGATTCTGTGATGCAGACCTAAAGTTTATTAGGAAGTGCAGCAGGCTTTATAGGGAATAGGTACCAATCTCCAGGCTCCATGAGTGCCACCGTAGCCAGTCACCTTAAAGGTAAGGCCAACCTTCACTGAGACAGCACTACAAGGGACTGTGCAAGATTTGTACAGCGAGAACAAAGAAATGGGGAATTCACTGGGT
>NW_008436611.1:0-398 GCF_000622305.1 Nannospalax galili
TAACTTACCAGGCAAGCTGTGCCCAGTGGTACAGCAGTGACATGACTCTTACGGGGTGACCAGTTGCCTTCAGATTGGATTTGATATTTGATCTTTGTCTGTAAGGAACATTCACCTTCATGCAGTCTGTGTCCTACACCTCCCTTAGCAAATTCTCATTTACTTTATCTTTATAACAGCCCTGGGGCAGCTATGCAACTTTAGGTGACCATAGCCCAAATGCTGTCCAGAATGTGCTACCGATGCCAGAAACATGACTAGGCTAGCTACTGCTGTACCCTCAGTGGGTCGGTTTTCTGCCTAATAAGGAAATCATAGATGGAAAGCAAGGCCTTCTGGAATAACCACTCCCTGGAATTCAGTATTCTCACTCATCCTGTGCCCTCCATCTCCTGAAG
>NW_008436612.1:0-398 GCF_000622305.1 Nannospalax galili
AGTCTTCCCTCCTCAGCCTCCCAAGTGCTATGAATTCAGGTGTGTGCCACCATGGATTTTTCCATTTTAGCTATTACAAATGCCAGAATTCTAACTAATGTTTTTTTATTGTCCTTTTGTTGAGATTCTCTATTCCTTGAATGATTGCCATTATGCTTTTAATTCTTTAAGACTGATTTCCTGTTGTTCGAACATATTTATTAAAACTGCTTTGAAGTCCTTATCAGTTGAGTTTCCACTAAATGTCTTCTGCCTCGTCTCCCTGTCCACCATCGTTGTCCCCCCTCCCCGCGTTGATGCGTCACACATTTTCTGTTTTATATTAAGTCTTAAGGTTTTTTTAAGATTTTTTTTTTATTTTTATTTTATGTGTATGAGTGTATTGCCTGCATATGTGT
>NW_008436613.1:0-398 GCF_000622305.1 Nannospalax galili
CAAAGTGGGCAATTCAGCCATGCTTTACAAAAATGAAACTAGTCTTAACAATAACTGAGTCCCCAGGATACCGCCAATGTAGAAAGTAATCAGATACAAAATGTCATTTTTTTTACTTAAGATTAAATGAATAGAAATGTGATATTATGGTCTGTAGCCATACTACCCTGACCACACTCAAACTCATCAGATCTCAGAAACTAAGCAGGGGTGGGCCTGCTAGTACTCAGATGGGAGAAATGTGAAATTGAGTTTCATAGTTCTTTGTGTGTATCTATGCCCAATAAAGGTTGCAGTCAGCCATTAATACTGTATTAGTCACTTTTCTGTTACTGTGATAGAAACACTGCCCAAGACAACTTATAGAAAGAAGAGTTTATTTATGCTTACAGTTCCAG
>NW_008436614.1:0-398 GCF_000622305.1 Nannospalax galili
GCCTCTACTTTAATGGGAGGGACACAATGCTTTCTGAGCTCTTGTGAAATCAATGTCCATTCAGAACCAGGGTCTAGTAACCCTGAAAAGCCTTATTATTTCCTTTTCCCCAGTGTACAATTGCCCTCGTAAAAAAAGGCTGTAGGTCTCTTCGGTGAAGAATAGAAGAAACATTAAGAATAAGACTTTCTGGTGTTATATCAATATTTCTCAAGAGGAACTAACCTCTCCTTCAACCAAGGGATTCTGGATGTGTAAACAGGATCAAGTCTGGAAATTGGCTTAGGGTCCATGATTCCCTGCTACTATGACTCAAGGTAGTTTCAGTTCATTTGTTCTGGAAGTTTTCTCCTTACAACAGGGCAAGCAATAACATATTAGGTTTCATATCTCTTTTA
>NW_008436615.1:0-398 GCF_000622305.1 Nannospalax galili
CTGAGTAATTGAGGAACCACATTGTAAGAATCCAGTGCGGATTAGATTTTATTACAGCTGAAGGTGTGCAAAAGTTTGGAATTGGTTTTGTGCTACCCTGTTCTCAGCCTTCCTCCTCCATTGCCAAACTGTATTTTATTCATGAATATTGATGATCTTACAGCAAAACTAGAAATTGCATCTTCAAAATGTCTACATCTGGATAAAAAAAATCAACTTCTTCAGGAGGAGTTATTATCTATGAAAACTATACAAAAGAGATGTGGAAAGCTAGAGAAGAACAAAAAGAAATTGGAACAAGAAGTAGTAAACCTCAAAAGTCACATGGAAAAGACCCTGGTAGAACTTGGCCAGGTAGAGCAGTATAAACGGGAGATTGAAGAGAAAGCAAGGCAGGA
>NW_008436616.1:0-398 GCF_000622305.1 Nannospalax galili
CTATAGATACTCAAGTTACAATTCTTAGCCTCATGGGTAAATGAACCATAATTTTCTTTTGCTCCCCAAGATGTTTTCAATAGATGAATTTCAGAAGATTATTTCTAAGGTCCCTTCAAATTTCTAGACTAAAAATGACCCATTTTAGCTTCAGATCAGAAAGAGATATTGAGAGAGAAGCGGGCACTTTGAAGGGTGGTGATCCTGTCTTTTTGTCTTTGGGTTTCTCTGTGTGTGATAAAACCACTGACACTTAGCAAATACTAGCAAATGCCTTGAATTAGAGCAAGTGGGCCCATGAGCAGACCCCCAAGAAGCCTCCATATACCTGATTGTATCCAAAGTGCACCCAAGGGTAACCCCCCTAAATCTTGTCTTTCCTTCTCCTCATCAAATGG
>NW_008436617.1:0-398 GCF_000622305.1 Nannospalax galili
AAATGATAAAATTGCTGATAAGAAATGAAGAAGAGATTATTTTAGGAACAGAATCAGAATTACAGAAACATTTTGAAGGGCAGGAGATTAATAACAAAATCTTAGACACTATGCCGAAACTAAAAACGACTGCTGAAGAACTTTTCTCAACCCTCTGCTCCCTCCTATCCTTCTCTAGCTGTGCCTCCCGTATGAGAAGATCTTCAACTTCCCCCTTGATGATCATCCTTCCCTCTTACTTTCTCCTTAGTGATGGAGAAATACTACCTAGCATTTCTTGAGGGGAGAGTAACAATTCCCAAATGAACTTTAGCAAATCATGCGAGGAACAAAATTCTACATCAAAAGAAAAAAAAGATGTGGTTTCTTTTACTATAGAACACAAAGGGAAAGAGATC
>NW_008436618.1:0-398 GCF_000622305.1 Nannospalax galili
TACTGCTGAAAGTTTTAGGAGGACGTTTTAATAAAAAGTTTAAGTATAATATAAATATATTAAATCTACTGCATTATGTTATAAAAAAAATGAGTATTGTCTTGAAAAGCCCAGTCAATTCAAAAGTTAAAGGACAGCACATCTGGAGATAACTTTAAGGAAAATTTTATATACATATATATATATTACATATACATATGTACATTGTGTATATATGAGATATATATATCATATATGTTAGATGTATGTAAGAGAGCCAGGCATGGTAGCTCTTATCTGTAATCACCTCACTCAGCATGCCAAAAGAGAAGGATTCCCATTAATCAGAAGCTAGGCTGGGCCAAATAGTGATTTCTGATTGAGTCTAGGCTACACAGAAAGATATTGTCTCAATAAAT
>NW_008436619.1:0-398 GCF_000622305.1 Nannospalax galili
ATTCTGTGTATGTACAAGTCCAGGTTACAGTGCATTATTTCAGGGTAGTCATCAGCAGGATCTTGAACCAGCTGGTCATACCACATTCTTAAAGTGCAGAGAGAAATGCACTCGTGCTGTCTGCTTCTTACGTGTCTGGCTGCCTTCACCTGTACACTTTTTCAGGGCCCAGCCCATGAAATGGTGCTGCCCACATTCAGGGTGGGTCTTCCCTCATCCATTAACAGTTAAGAGAGTCAGCACATACACACCTGATAGTTATGTGCTGATAGTTACTCAACTATCAGCAGACCAACCTGATAGTTACTCAGCTGAGGTGCTCTTCCCAGGTGATTCTAAGTTGTGACAAGTTGACATTTAAAGAATAATGCTAATATTATTTATTATTTCTATGTAAA
>NW_008436620.1:0-398 GCF_000622305.1 Nannospalax galili
ATCTTCTTTTTTATTTCTCATGGAGTTCAAATTCAATTGCCCAATACTCAAGTGTGGAATCTTCCCTAGATTTGGCTCAGCTACCAGAGTCTTCCTTGCACCACAATTATCAAATACCAATAGCTCCTCAGCTAGACATGGTATTTTTTGTCCACTTCCCCACCTCCAATGTGGAATTTTGTCTGGCTTGCGCTCGTGCAGGTCTTATGCATGCTTTGGCACCCACTGTGAGTTCCTATGTGCAACTGCCCTGCTGTCTGGGTGTGGGGTCTCTCCCTTTCCTCATGGGTCATTGGCCACCAGCCCATGAGGACAAGGGGAGCAGAAGTGATGAACGGAGTCAGGACGGCCAATGAGCACTGACAGAAGAAAGCCCTCCTGGGGAGGCAGGTTCAGTG
>NW_008436621.1:0-396 GCF_000622305.1 Nannospalax galili
GTCTTGCTGCTGTGGCATTCCTCTGGTGATAGTAGAACCAACTTCTTCAGATTCCAATGGAGACTGGAAACTAGCAGATCTCCAGGAATCCTTCAGGCCTTCAGTGCCAGGTTGGGACCGCTAAGACATGCAGCCTTGTGAATTGAGCAACTATTGGATTCTCAGCCTCTCCAGTGTGGTACAGCTCGGTTTTATCAGAGAACCCTAATACTGTATTCTACAAGCCATAAGCTTGGAGAAGTGTAGCTTCGACACAAACATCCTCCAAGGACCCTGATAGTCCACTTCCTTATCAGTAGAGCTGATCCTCCACCTAAATGTGAGCTTTTTTCTTCCCCTCTGGCAAGAGCATCTATCTATCTATCTATCTATCTATCTATCTATCTATCTATCTAT
>NW_008436622.1:0-398 GCF_000622305.1 Nannospalax galili
GATGACCTGAAAATAAAAGTAGCTAAAGCTGCCCCTCAGATTCAACCTTTGTTACAAAAAGAGAAAAAAATTAACAGTACTGTAGCTAGGAAATAGTCCACATTGGAACTGTTAAAACTAGGAAAGACTTACCAGGAAGCAATCTAAGAGCCCCTTGCCACGTGTCTTATGAGGGTGTGAGACATGGGAGCAAATAAGTCCTTCAGAAGTTTCACACCTGAGTTAAATAACTGCCCATCTACCCTTGCGATATAGGCTGTTCAACCGAGGCCAATGCAAGGATGAGCAGTCCTTAATGGCATGGCTGGTGCAAGGCATTAAAGATATATGGTTATCACCAATGGAGAATGATTAGCAGGGGCTGGAGGACTATAAAGGAGGGACAGGCATTACTGAGA
>NW_008436623.1:0-398 GCF_000622305.1 Nannospalax galili
AAAAAAAAACTGGGAAAAAAGAAAAGAAAAGGAAGAAGAGATAGCAAAATCCTTAGAATTTCTTTATTCAGGGTCTGCTTTAGAGAATTATTTCTTAGGGACTACGCTAGTAGAATAAACTGTTCCCTTCAAGCCTTAGGATTGCATTTTCTGTTCAGAGTGACTACTACAATGTTCTTGTGTTTAACTATCATAAGCTTTTGTGGAGTTTCTCTTTTGATCCTGTCTATTTGAAGTTCTGTAGGTCTCTGATACCTGAATGGGCATCTCTTTCTCTAGGCTTTTCAAATTTTCTTCTATGACTTCTTGAAAATACTCTCTATGCCTTCACTACAGTGTTCTTCATATATGTTCATAATCTGAGGGTTAGGTCTTTTCACAATGCCCTGAATTTTTTT
>NW_008436624.1:0-398 GCF_000622305.1 Nannospalax galili
CCAATGAGCCATGTTGACTGAGTGTGCAAATAATGGATAGCCTCATCCATGCTCTGTGTGACTTTTGATGCTTCTGTTTCTCTTTTTGTTTTTAATTTTTTATTGATTTTTAAAATTTCATACAGAACATCTCAATCATCTTTATACCCCCTTCCCCATTGGCCTCCTCACTGGAATTCATACATTCTGTCATTTGTATGTAAGACCTATCATGTCAAGTTAGTGTCTCCAGACATCCCTCAGTACAAGTTCATCCACTGAGGTCTAGTCAACCTATCTAGAGTTCCTCTCTTTAAGATCAGCCCTTCCTTACCCAGCAGTAATCAACTTCTACTAAGATTGGGGCGTGCTGTTCGTTTCCACAGTTCTGTGCTGGGTTTTTGTCTGCTTGAGTTTGC
>NW_008436625.1:0-398 GCF_000622305.1 Nannospalax galili
GCTTCGCTCTATCCCTCCAGAGCTAAGAGGCCACCTACAGACCAGTGTGCTGCAGAGAGAAGAGAGACACACAGAAAACAGTCATTCTGACTCACACCAGCCCCCACCCCTCTCACCAACCTACAAGCTACTGCAGGAAGAGACCTCTGCCAAGGTCAGCAGACTCTCCCTTCTCACCTGTAGACTTGTGTGAATTGATAAACTGCTAGTGTTTTAAACCACTAAACTTTGGGCGGGGGGTAGTTGGTTTGCTATACAGTAACAGAAACCATTTATTTGGCTTCTAAGTGACTCCTGTTCTCCTAGTAACATTGTCTTTGCCAACTCAACTTCCACCTCCCCCTGTGAAGCCCTTAGCTGCCTTCTCATTCACATACAACTTGGGTGATGTCATCCAC
>NW_008436626.1:0-398 GCF_000622305.1 Nannospalax galili
TAACCACTGAAAAGGTCCTATTGATCAGAAACCCTGGATTCCTCTGCATGCTGGAGGAATGTGGGAGCAGCAAGTCACTGCAGTGAAACCTTTGATGGAGATTTGGTGGCTGGAAATCCCTACACAAGCATAGAATGGGTCTACAGAGAACCTGTGAAGAGACCCAGCTGAGACAATGGTAGGATTCTTTTAATGTTCCTGGAGCCAACATAGATATTCAATGCTTCTACTAAACCTTTGCTTCATATACAGCCAGCTTTCTAAAGTAGGGATTCTTTGAGTAACCCAGTACATCCAGAATGGATACCTGAGAAGCTACTAAAATAGCACATAAAGAATCTATACATGAAAAGATGCTTGGACAAACACAAGATGGAGAGTTTTTTTTTAATTAAAAA
>NW_008436627.1:0-398 GCF_000622305.1 Nannospalax galili
GGTGTAGCAATGCCATTGTAGATGTGTCACTTAGGGATGGCCATCAAACAGACACTTATTTTTGAATTTTACCAGTTGCAGAACTCTGTAATAATCTCCATCTGTTGCAAAATAAGCTTTAATGAGTGGTGAGAGGTATATTTGTTTGAAAATATAAGGATACATTTTTAGCATATAGTAAGAAATTACCTTTGTCTAGAGATATGACAGATATAGGTGTTTCTCTAGGATCTACAATTTCACCAGTCATGTGTATTTGGCTTTGTTTACAGTACCACACACAAATTTCCTCCCATTGATTGTTTTTTAAGTCTAATTAGATACCTGTTCATTAGTCCCAAGATAAAAGTGCCACTACTGCACCAATAGGGATAGATTGCTGTGCCTGTTATTGTTGT
>NW_008436628.1:0-398 GCF_000622305.1 Nannospalax galili
TGACACTTTCGGCTTTGTGACACTTTCGGCTTTGTGACACTTTCGACTTTGTGACACTTTCTAGTTCATGGTGTATTTTCCGCCTCCTCAGGCTAGATGAAATGGAGATTCTGTGACAAGTTTTGCATTTGATGTTTGTACACACACACACACACGCACACACATGCATACATACACACACGCATACACACATACATATACACACACAAACATACACACACATGTGCACACACAATTGCATGCACGCATGCACACATACACATACACACACACGCACATACATGCACACATACGCACCCACACAGATACACACACACGCACACACACATACACACATACACACAAACATACACACATACACATACACACAAACACACACGCATGCACATACACACACA
>NW_008436629.1:0-398 GCF_000622305.1 Nannospalax galili
CCAACATTTGTCATGTCATTGTCTGGTGCAGTGAGGAGCTGTCTACTTATCTTTGCCTTGTTATCATATTTTCTCTATAGCTCTGTCTCTGTCTCATATGATACTAATTTGACTCTAAGTTCTTGGTAATTTCATTACAGAAATATATGCTATTTCTAGTATTTTGTCTTCTCCCTGCTTGAACTTGTCTTGCCAATGATTTTTTCCAGTTCTAATTCAGTCACTCATGTTCAAGGTCAAGCTGAGATCTTGTTATCACTGAAAATTGTGATGCCTCCAACTGCCTGGATCACACACACGCATCTCTCTGGCCAGGACATTCTCTGTTTCTAATCTGCATCCTTTCTTAGATCAATACCTATAGATCTTCACCCACAGAGTGAACCGCCTACATCATG
>NW_008436630.1:0-398 GCF_000622305.1 Nannospalax galili
TTGAACTTGTGGCAATTGTCTTGACTCTGCCTCCCCAGTGCTAGGATTACAGGAATGTGCCAACAATCTCCAGCAAGAGTTTTTCATTCTAACAAGTGTGCAGAAGATGCTAACGTTGCTAGTTGGGAGATGCTTCTTAGTATAATCATAGTGGATTTTTCTTGTGTTCTTGCAGATGACTGGCACATTAATTAGAAGGCTTGAAGAATATAGCTAGTCTCTAATAGGTAATGTAGGACTGTGAACATATATGAGGTAGTCATGCACCTTGGCATTATAGCAGGCAATAGGACATGAGCTGCTTTTTCACACTTTTAGGACCTAGTGCTTGTTCCCTTTACCTGAGTTTCTTTGTAAATGTCCCATTACTTAATTTATTTTAGGGTTTTTGTTTTCGT
>NW_008436631.1:0-398 GCF_000622305.1 Nannospalax galili
GAGGCTCAGGGATCTTTGTGGAAGAGCGGGGAGAAAAATTGTAAGAACCGGAGGTGGTGGATGACCACAAGGAAACAGAGTTTTCCAGGTGGTTGTACAGTTGGTCACATGAACTCACAGTAATGGTAAGGGCATGGACAAGACCCATGGATGCTCAAGCTAGACAATATCACAGCATGGGGGAATGGAGGTGGGTAGCCCTCGCTGGGAACTGTTGGTAACAGGTACCTGCTGGGAGAGGGAAGTCAGTGTTCTTTAAGGATGTCACTCTGGGTAAGTTAACCAGGCTCCATTGAATGAACCCACCTACACCAAAGGGCACGTGGGGACATAATTTGACTGGGTAGGTGGGCCTTAAAAATGACATCTAAATTTATTTATTTATATATAAAATATAG
>NW_008436632.1:0-397 GCF_000622305.1 Nannospalax galili
TGTGTGTGTGTGTGTGTGTGTGTGTGTGTGTGTGTAGAGGAAGCCAGTAGCTGCTCTGCTGTCTTTCACTGTTTTAGTCTCATATAACACAGGGTCTCTCAGTGGACTTGAATCTCACTGTTTCTTCTAGTCCCCATTATCCACCCATCTCTGCTCCCCAAAGCTAGCTTTTCGGGTGTGTATTGGCCACTCCTGGCATTATGATTGTACTGGTGATTCAAAGTCAGGTCTTCTTGCTTGCATAGCAAGCACTCTTCTCACTGGGCCATCTCGTCTACTTCAAGAAATCACACTGACCACCTTGTTCCTTCTGGTTGCTCATCAGGCATCCTGTTGACACCATCCACCCCACATCTACAGGGTGATGTCCAGTCTTCTACAAAGAAAACAAAGAATG
>NW_008436633.1:0-397 GCF_000622305.1 Nannospalax galili
GGCCAGCCTGGTCTACATAGTGAGTTCCAGAACAGCTGGAGGTATAGGGAGCTACCCTGTCTCAAAAAGACCAAAAAAAAAGGTAATATTGTCTCAGCCTTACCAATGGAAAGGCAAATCTCCCTTCCTTTTTAAATTTTCCCTTCTAGAATCTGTTTCTGTCTGCCAATTATGTATTTTTTTAATTTTTAAAAAGTATTTTATTCACTATTTTTATTTTATGTATATGAGTGTATTGTCTACATGTGTGTAAGTGAACCTGTGTCATGCAGTGCCTGAGGAGATCAGAAGAGGGCTTCAAATTCCCCTGGAACTGGAGTTATAGACCACTGTTAGCTGACATATGGGTGTTGAGAATCAAACCTGGTTCCTCTACAAGAGTGACCAGTGCTCTTAA
>NW_008436634.1:0-398 GCF_000622305.1 Nannospalax galili
TATATCAAGGCTGAGACAAATATAATGTACAAATAATCTGAAAATTTCTAAGGTCATAGTTTAGTCAATTAGTTTAAGAAACAAAATACATGTCTAGTCAAGGTTTATCTGAGAGTGTTTGGTTTTTACCCAAGCTTTATCTACATAGCACAAGGTAATTAAAAGTACCAGATTGGCGTAACTAACATTTTTGGGTATTTAACAGCCATACTTTGAGGTCTATACTAACCTGGTCAGAGAGACTTAAAGAGACATTTTATTTTGTTCCTTGCCCTCCAAGGTAACTGTGATGAATCACCTGTCCTGTTCAGGGAGGCCATGGAGACCCCATCAGATCGACTTGAACTAGAGTCCAGTCTACAAAGAGGAGGGTCAACACAGGGAAAATGGTTTGTCAG
>NW_008436635.1:0-398 GCF_000622305.1 Nannospalax galili
CTCACAGAATCCCAGAATTTTGCACACATACTGAGGTGATGTGTTTCTGATCTGATATTCTGGGGAAGCATTCCTAAGGTGACTTGCTCCAGTCTGGCTTGTTTCCCTGGAGCTGGTGCCCTGAGCCCGTGCTTGGATGGTCCACAGGGAGCCCTCCACCTCCTGAGAACCAGGTCACCTACATCCTACTCACCCACTTTCCTGCATTTGTGATGGCACCTCCATCGGAGGATAAAGAAGATGAGGAGGAAGAGCAGGAAGAAGACCACCAAGAGTCCGATCAGAATCATCTGGTGACTTCCCAGTCCTGTGGTACAAATGACTTCATGTATCAGGAGCAGTGTTATCTGACTTGACCACCTAATGTATGCCAGGCCCATGCTAGGACATTACATTCA
>NW_008436636.1:0-397 GCF_000622305.1 Nannospalax galili
ATATATATATAACTGACCTTAGGTGCTGGGAACATGGATTCAAAGCAATTAAGGCAGCTTTTCTTGTGGATAAATAACAAGGTTAACATGTGGATTGTAGGCAGCATCTTTTCTGACCTTAGAGGGGCTTTTCAGCAAGGTTCTAACCCAGGTCAGAGCTTGGGGACAAAAGATACACAGCAGGAATAGCCCTAGAGGCTCGAAAGTGAACTAGAAGGACTGAGCTATGACCCTTTCCTAAGCAGGGAAATCCCATGGCCAGAGGGGTCTCTGCTTAGAACCACCCTCCATCTGTTCCTGTCACCCCAGGAGGAGAACAACAGTCCCCAGAAAGGCAGCCACCTTCTTCTCCCCTACCCCCTTCTCTCTCTCTCTCTCTCTCTCTCTCTCTCTCTCT
>NW_008436637.1:0-398 GCF_000622305.1 Nannospalax galili
CAGTGCTCTTAACCACTGAGCCATCTCTCCAGTCCAGGAAGCCATTTTTTTGTGTTAAAAAATTAATTAATTCCTCAAACATCTCCTTGTTTTTTTCTTCATCTTATTTTTACTTAGAAATGTTCCCAGGAGATACAGGCACTTGTTTTCTGGATAACTGGCTTGAGGTTGATGGTACAATTTCCCTTTGTTTATGTTCTTTCACTTTTCAAACTTAAAGCTGCTGAAATGTTTCAATATTACAATAACACATGTTGGTAATTATTTAAAATAATAACAAAAAAGCATCAGAATGGTCCCCAAACAGGATTGACTTACGTTGTCCATTACGAGGCTGTTGTAGCTTGGACATCTATAATCCAAATATCTGAAATCTATGGTGCTCCAAAACACAAAAC
>NW_008436638.1:0-398 GCF_000622305.1 Nannospalax galili
CAGGCCAGCTGGGGCTGTAGGGAGACCCTGTTTCAAAAAGACCAAAAAAAAGTAAATGTCTCAGATTATTGCTATGCCATTAAGGCAGTTCTTTTAACAATAAATATATCTTCAGAAAGTCATCTTGACCTTCATAAGAGAGTTTATACCAAAGATGCTAAGGCCTCAGCTTAGATCCAGTTCTCATATGTTCTGGTGATTTGCAAATGTATCCTCCTTCATTTTAACATACTTGTAAATATTAGAGTCCCTGATATCTAAATCTGTCAATCAGTGGAGGCTGTAATTGCATTCTATTAGTACTTCTGGATTTCATAATTTAAAAAGTAAAAATCTCTAGCTTGAGCAGACATCAGTATTTTAAATGGTTTTTTTTTTTTTTTTTTTTTTTTTTTTAA
>NW_008436639.1:0-398 GCF_000622305.1 Nannospalax galili
AGCAAGAACTTTAACTGTGGAGCCATCAGTTCCCTAGTCCCCCAGTCCCACAACACGTTCCCGTCAGGTTGGATATTCCCAGCATCAGTTCTTTGGTGAACCTCAACTGCCCTGACAGTCTGACTTTAAATAGAGCTCATTCTTGAGGAATTGGAAGTTGCTTTTCATAGATAGAATCCATGTTATGTCACAGGAAGCCCCAGAGGCCCAGCATGGGTCACAAGCAGAAGGTCATTGCTATGCAAAAGCTGCCTGCCTCTCTGGCAAATCATCTGGAAGTGAAAAACAAGATCATGCTGCTGAGTCAACAGGAAGGACAGCCTGTTCTCTGGGAGCACAGGGACCTACATGCCTACTCTCTTCCCTTTTTTGTGTTTGTTTTTAGTTCAGGTTTTTTT
>NW_008436640.1:0-398 GCF_000622305.1 Nannospalax galili
ATCCTTATCTTGGTACAGCCTCTGCTTCGGCTGTTCTTAGGCCCTTGCAGGATCCATGGCAGACCACGGTCCTTCCTTCTTTCCAGGTGGCTTCCAGTCATGGCTTCCGCCGGAACACACCTGTCCGTCTTGCCTTTGTCTTTCCCTTCAGATCTCGGTCTCTTTAGAAAGCCATCCTCGAACACACCCGTAAGATGGTGCTCCTCTGTTCTTCCCCAGCACCTGGGGTTTTCCCCAGATAAGCACCGTGTATGTGTTTACCTGTCCTTTGTCTGAAGCTCCTCAGGGGCAGGTGCTGGGTCCTGTTCACAGTCAGATTTTCTTTTTAAAAACATTTATTGTTTTTGTTGTATGTGTATGAGTGTATTGCCTGCATGTATGTAAGTGCACCTGTGTCG
>NW_008436641.1:0-398 GCF_000622305.1 Nannospalax galili
ATGGAGATGGGAAAGCCATCCAACCACAACCAGACATCCTCTTCATGACTCACAGACGCTCCCTAGTCACACTTAACCCTTTGGACCTTCGCATCAGCCCAGGACACATTTCTTGTCACCTTCTCACTCTTGCAGAGGTGAGGATGTGGTGACGAGGCCATTTCATGTGAGTGTTGTATTGGCTACATCTGTACGTTATGGACAAGGACACAAGTGCCCCGCTTTGTCCAGGAGTCAGTGACCCATTTTTTCTGGTAGACAAATCACCTGGACAATGACAGTCACCTTTGGAACTCGTGGAAGCTCAGATTCACAGATTGTCCAATTGGATCTGATGATCGCGGAGCCATTTGGGATTTGCATTTCCACTGAACGGCGGCAACAGTCCTGAGGGAGAA
>NW_008436642.1:0-398 GCF_000622305.1 Nannospalax galili
ATGGGAGGCTAGGGCAGAAGAGAGAGAAAGGGGAGGTTAACTAACAGTACAGGCCTTTAAAACCGGCCATGCAAACACACACACAATATAAAAAGAATTTAAAGGTAGCTACTCCATAAGAGGGCTTCAGTGGCCCTGACAGACAACACAGCCTAACACATGAGAAGTCCTACACCAGGCATAGACTTCCCTCTTTTGGAGTTGTTGACCAGAGAGATCTCATAGATCCTCAAACAATTCTGGCTATTGCTGTCACATGTGGATTTCCCAGTAAGACCCTATTACTGAAGGCACTACATACCTGGGTCATAGGACAAACAAGGAGAAACCAAGCTGGTCCTGACCTTGAAGCTGAATTACTCCTGGCTAGCTTTCAGAGTACTAGGAGGTGCTGTGCA
>NW_008436643.1:0-398 GCF_000622305.1 Nannospalax galili
CACATATACACAGACACGTGCACGCACACATACACAAATGCACTTACATATATATATACAGACACACACATATGAACAAATATATATGTATTATCTTTGTACACATGCACACACATATGCATATATATGTATGTATAGATCTTTGTACACACGCACGCACATACAGTTGCACATGACTCTTTTCATAGCCAAACTGTGCACACTACCTCTTCTCTAAGATGATTAAATCAGGCAGCCGTTGCTCAGTCTCTCTACATGTACACACAAGGGTAGAAGAGAAGGCAAGCTAAGAAATGTATTTTAAGATTTACTTTTTTAAAATTATGTAATGTGGGGGCTGGAGAGACGGCTCAGCAGTTGAGAACACTGGCTGTTCTTGCAGAACACCCGGGTTTGAA
>NW_008436644.1:0-398 GCF_000622305.1 Nannospalax galili
TTATTGCCAGCAGAGAATTGAGGGCCTCATTCTTAAAATGCCCTCCCACTCTAGAGGGCCTGGAAGTGCAACACCCTTCAGAACCTCTAACTGAGTCAAGCGTGGTCAGCTACTTGATTTCAGCTGTGTAAAACCTGGTGCAATGAGCCCAGCTACAGTGTCCATCTCTAAAACTATGAGGTAGTGAACAGATGCCATGATGTGCTACTAAATGAATACTCATCTGCTATGCAGCAAGAGAACTCTGATATATTTTCTTACCCTCAACTGGATGATGCTTTCTTTATGGGAAATGATTTATGTTTTTAAATTTGCTAACACATTCTTTAGAAAAAGATAGAACTTTCTATAATATAATACCCCATTGAAATGTTGGTACCCTTAGAAACAAACTATCA
>NW_008436645.1:0-398 GCF_000622305.1 Nannospalax galili
AAAAAAATAAAGCTGAAAATTCCACACTGTGCTATCATAAGTAAATTGCTTCTAGATTTCCTCTTGTAGGTTTGTTCTGATCTTTAGGGTCCCAAAAAAGGAAAACACTCCCTCAATAGACAATCCCTTTTCCTATTTCCTCTCTTTGTAACCCATTCATCGAAGGCCTTGCTAATTTAATTTTCTATGGGACACACGCATCATGCCCTGCACAAGGATAACACATTTGAGTGTGTAATAGGTTGCCTTGTCTAGTCCAAATGCCATTGGTACAACCCAAAATTTACAACAATGAAATAAAATATTTTAATACTCCAGTGTCAACATCTTCTTTATAAGAGGGCAATACATGTCCTAAGAGATTGAAGGTAGGTTTCCCTAAAACAATGTGGTAGATT
>NW_008436646.1:0-398 GCF_000622305.1 Nannospalax galili
TTCCATGGCGTCATTAGCAGAGCCCAGAGTCCTGTGGGTGTACAGCCAGCCCCTGCTTAATTTTTAGCAGCTGATTGGTGAGCAGGCATTCCCTCTGATTATTGTTTATTGTGGCGTGCCCATGGATACCTGATGTGCACAGTGCTCAGCAGACAGGCACAAATGGGCTCCTTGGGAGGAACCTCCTCACCACAGCTCTGGTGCCCAGGGATTTGCATATTGTTACAACATTGTGACAGATTTCTTTCCTGCCTAGTGCTTTTGCCATGAATGATGAAAAATAATTATATGACTTGCATAACGATTTGGTGTGGGAAGGGTAGTATTAGCTATTACGTTTAATTATTTAATGTGGAGAATTGTTCACACTGCGTAAAACGCCTGGTAGGAAAGTACAC
>NW_008436647.1:0-390 GCF_000622305.1 Nannospalax galili
ACACACACACACACACACACACACACACACACACACCACGGAAATGGCTATTCCATATCAGTAAGTATTAGATGAATAAGTAAATTTTCACCTTTCCATTAGAAGATATGTAGCTCCTACCTTGTACTGGAACTAAGCATGCATCTTCCTTCCTCCTCTGAACATGAGACATTAAGTTACTGACCAGCTTCTCTAGCTCTAGAGTTAGACAGGTTCAGAATTTACTGACCCTTTGTTCCTCCTGTTTTCTCCTACTAATTTCATGTTGCTCAGACCCCAGAATGCCTTAGCTGCATTTGTCTTAACTAGCTCTCTTCCAGCATTTACTGTCCTCTACGTTTCCATGGTGTTATTTCTGTTCACACTGTACCCCAACAGTCAACAGAAAAC
>NW_008436648.1:0-398 GCF_000622305.1 Nannospalax galili
GCCAGCCTGGTCTACATACTGAGTTCCAGGACAGCTGGGGCTACATGGAGACCCTGCTTCAAAAAGAAAAAAAAACTAAAAATGAACCTATCATTTGACCTAGTTATACCACTCCTTGGAATATACCCAGAGAACACTTCCTATTTCAGAGGCACTTGTACATCCATGTTTGTTGTTTCTCTTTTCACAATACCTAAGAGATGGAAACAACCTAAGTGTCCCTCAGCTACCGAGTAGATAATGAAAATGTGGTTCATTTATATGATGAACAGTAAAAAAGTACTCAGCAGTTAAAAAAAAAAAGGTGAAATCATGAAATTGGCAGGTAGATGGCTAGAACTAGAAAATGTTATACTAAGTGAAGTAACACAGACTGAGAAAAACAAATGACATATGTT
>NW_008436649.1:0-397 GCF_000622305.1 Nannospalax galili
GGCTGGCCTTGAACTCACAGAGATCCTCCTGCATCTGCCTCCAGAGTGCTGGGATTAAAGGCGAGTGCCACCATACCCAGCTAAAAATCATTTTTAAAAATCAAATGCAGAGTTCTATGCCAGGTAAAAGTATATAGATAATTGAAAAGCAAACAAAAAAAATCTTTTTTTTACAGAAAATTAAATACTTTGTCTATAAACCTTACCATGAAAAAATTTAAATGTTTGGCATCACTGTGTGCACCTTTAATTCCAGTCTTCGGAGTCAAAGGTGGGCATCTCTATGAGATCAAGGCTAGCCTGTTCCAGGCAGGCTGGAACTAGAGAGACCCTGTCCAAAAAAATAAGAGAGAGACAGAGAAAGAGAGAGAGAGAGAGAGAGAGAGAGAGAGAGAGA
>NW_008436650.1:0-398 GCF_000622305.1 Nannospalax galili
CAAGAGCAGCCAGTGCTCTTAACCACTGCTGAGCCATCTCTTCAACCCAAGGTGAAATAATTTGTGATGTTACTTAGATGTATGACATCTTCTGTTAACTTCATGTGATGGTTTAGTTATTACATCTCCATTAGCCAATTTCTCCTTTGGAGCACAAATAATTTCATAGTTCTATTTGAAATAATATTATAAGCAGAAAAGAAAAACAATTAACAATATGTCCCTATCAAATTAATGATTTCATCAACTCATGGTTTGATGTGTCTTTCTGTAATACCTGAGTATAGTTTAGAGACCAAATAATTTTGAAGAGGAAAAAAGATGCTGAAGCACAATCCAGTGGAAATTTGAGAAAACGAACAGCCCATTTCCAGGGACACACACACACACACACACAC
>NW_008436651.1:0-398 GCF_000622305.1 Nannospalax galili
TAATCATTCATGTGCATGTGTTTGTACTGACATGGGGTCTTGATTCAGTTGGGTATTTACCACGGAGCGGAGTTACTTAAACTTTCCTTTACATTTTTACTCCACCTCAGGAAGGACTTTACCTTCCTGAACTCTAGACCCAGTGCTCCTGCCGCTGACTTTATCCTGTGTTCCATTCGACACAGCATGTGGCAGTGTCATCACCACCTAAGGTAGTGATGCGGCCCCTGAAAGTGGCTTTCACCACCTCACCCATGAAGGGCTTGGTTCCCTTGTGTAGCCCAAAGGCTCCTCTGAAAAGCTGGAGCTGATCCAGGGTGAGACTGGGTGATGCAGAGCAGACTGGGAAAAAGGGGTGGAGCCGCTGCAATACTGGGCACGGGAACGCTGAGCGAGAG
>NW_008436652.1:0-398 GCF_000622305.1 Nannospalax galili
CCCCCCCCAAATATTTGATAAAATCTTTTGAGGCCTAATACTTGTGCATCTTCTCGGGGTAGATTATGATTCAATACATGTTTAGATGTGTGGTGATCAGCTCGGGGTAAAGCACTTCCATCTCCAGCTTTTCGTTTGGTTTGTGTCATGGTCTCTGGCTGGCGACGGGGCCCCTACTCACCTCGGACTTTGATCGTCCTGCCGCTGCCTTCCTGCGCGGGGGCTGCAGTTGTGCGCCACCATCCCATCTTAAAGGTGAACCACTTCTACATTCTCTTCTAGTCACTGAAATACAGCCTAGATTGTGTAAACTGATAGCCACCCTGCTGCTGGCAGAGCTAACCCTCCTCTCTGGCTGTCTTCTGCCCTTATCCACTTCTCTGCCAGTCCTGCTTCCT
>NW_008436653.1:0-398 GCF_000622305.1 Nannospalax galili
TCAAAGTGGGACATCAGGGCTTCCAACCGAGGGGTGCAATACAGAGCAAAGTCTCAGAGGTTCAGGAAGGTTGGGGGAACTTTACAACCTTCCTGTCAGTTTATATGCTCACTTCCCAGGCGCAGGAAGCATTCATTCCAGCATGGGTTGGCTACTTTCCCAGGACAACATACTACCCATTTGACAAGAGGAATGTCCTATGGCATAAATATGAGGGGTTGATCTTAAGGAGAGTCTTTTGGGGGCTGGCCAGGCTCTCTGAGAAAGCCTACACCCTAAAGAAGTGAAGAAGAGAGATGTGCTTCCTGTACCCACCTCCCTAACACCAAAGCCAAATTTTTGTTGACAAGAGAAAATGTAAATGGTAATGTCACATATAATCTGAAAAAAAAAAAAAA
>NW_008436654.1:0-398 GCF_000622305.1 Nannospalax galili
GTGGCTGTCATCACATTGATGGCCTCTGTCTGTCCCTTCAGCCTTGCCACAGATCTCAACACCCCCTGAGATCCGAGTGCCAGCTGGTTCCTCAGCTGTCTTCCCATGCATGGCCTCAGGCTACCCAACTCCTACCATCACCTGGAGCAAGGTAAATGCTGGACTGGGGCGAGGGAACATTTCTCTGGGCCAGGACCAGCACTGAGCATGCTCAGTGCCACAGGACCTGGCCCACAGTGTGTGTCTGGTTTGATGGTGGGTCTGGTGCAGAGGTGGGAGTATGAGCCAAGGCCAGGCCCTCAGTGCTGTTGTTTGTAGCTGGCTGGAGACCTGCCGCCCGACAGCCGCCTGGAGAACAACATGCTGATGCTCCCCTCGGTCAGGCCTCAAGACGCTGG
>NW_008436655.1:0-398 GCF_000622305.1 Nannospalax galili
TGGGTTTCTTTTGTTGTTTGTGATTCTGGTATGAAACTCAAGTCTTCCTTTGCTGAGTTGAAGTCTGATTCTGTTTGTATTATTGATAGGCCTTGGTTATTTTCTTATTGGGTTGTAAAGCTGGTTGGTCTAGGCTTCAGGTTCTGTATTTTGATTTTATCTTGGAGGGACCAAATGGCTTCAGTCCTGCTACTCAGGAGCTCCTGCAGAGGCCCAAGTCAGGTGCAGTCAGGTACTTTCTGGCTGAGCAATCACTGCACAGTTTGGAATGCTCACTGCAGGGACTAATTTAGCTACTCTCAGGCAATCTACAAAGGTCTGGGCCCCTATTAAAGCACAGAAAGCTTACCCCTGGGGCAGTGGGATGGACTGCAAGCAATCCCAATGAAGGGGAATGG
>NW_008436656.1:0-398 GCF_000622305.1 Nannospalax galili
CCTATCAGAGCATCCCTATGTGAGCCACTCCAGAGCATCACATGGAGTTTAGTTGGTGTTGTACGCCACTCAGCAAAGAACACTTTTTTCACTTTTTGAAACAGGTGGAGGCTACTATAGAGTTTCACAACTGGTTCCACACAGAGAATGGAATATATGTCTTTGAGATGCACAGTTCTTAGTGGCATACCTACAGTGTACCTCTGTACTGAGGTCTCATAGAACATAGAGGAAGAGAGGGTAGAGAGAATATTAATACACTCTTAAACTCTTACCAGCGAAGCTTCCTTATTCAATAGAGTGGGATGTACACAGAAGGCCCAATGCTAAGTTTCAGAGAGTAAGAATCTGAAGCCTGTGTGTCCCAGGATAGGACTCGTATATTAAACCTCAGCCAC
>NW_008436657.1:0-398 GCF_000622305.1 Nannospalax galili
TTGACAAGACCATCTTTACAGCAGAGGGGGCAGGTGACACAAGGATCTGCATGTAAGTTGGGGCATGTGACACAACCACCTGCATGTCAGAGGGGACAGGTGACATGACCATCTTCGCGGCCAACTGGGCAGGTGACACGACCATGTGCATGTCAGAGGGAGCAGCTGACACGACTATCTGTACATCGGGGGGGAGGTGATATGACCATCAGCACGTCAGAGGGGGCAGGTGACACAACTGTGGGCTGGTCAGAGGGGCCAGGTGACACGACCTTCTGCACGTCAGATGGGCAGGTGACACGACAATCTGCATGTAAGAGTGAGTAGGTGACATGACCATCTGCATGTCAGAGGGGGCAGGAGACACAACCATCTGCAAGTCAGAGGGGGCAGGTGAC
>NW_008436658.1:0-397 GCF_000622305.1 Nannospalax galili
TAGAGCTGAACTACTTCTTTTATTAAAACTGAGGAGAGACATTTTGAATCTATCCACACACTGCCATCGTAGTGTTACAGGTTATGGAAAAGACGAAAAAAATATCAGGAAACATATGTGTACTTTGAGCTTTGTTTCTGAAGTACTGGAAATGAGAAATAGAACTTCTTCCTAGAGCCAGGCAGCAGAGCCATTGTGGAGGTCCATTCTCAGTTTCAACATGGTATTTCCTGTAGGTCCCTACAAATTAGGATCCCACACTAATGCAAATCTTTAGGAAAACTAGGACATTCCCAAATGAATTCTGTTTACACATGACCTGGAAAATCCTTGTGTGTGTATATGTATATGGGAGGGGAACAAGTGTGTGTGTGTGTGTGTGTGTGTGTGTGTGTGT
>NW_008436659.1:0-398 GCF_000622305.1 Nannospalax galili
GAAAGGATGGAAAAAAATATTCCAAGAAAATGGCACTAAGAAGCAAGCAGGGGTTGCAATTTTAATATTTGACAAAATAGATTTCAACCTAATTCTAATCAGAAGCAATAAAGAGGATCACATCATTCCAATCAAAGGGACAACTGACCAAGAAGATATTAAAATCATGAACCTATATGCACCAAACTCTGGTGCAGCCAATTTCATAAAAACAGTACTGTGGGACTATAAAATGCAGATTATCCTCAGCTCAGTAATAGCAGGTGATTTCAATTCCCTATTATCTCTAATAGACAGGTCAACTGGACAAAGAATAAACAAAGAGACATTTGAATTAAATGACATCTTATATCAAATGGGCCTAACAGACATCTACAGAATATTCCACCCAAGCACCA
>NW_008436660.1:0-398 GCF_000622305.1 Nannospalax galili
ATGGAGTCAGGTCTTAACAGAGAATGACAGGTGCTTCTGGAAGGATTAGATCAGCTGTGGATGTGACTGAGGGCTGAGAGAGGGGAGGACAGAGAAGAACCTGGACCAAATTGGGCCAGAAGGACTACAGCACTGTCAACTGAGGCAGGGTCTCACCAGACTGTCCAGATCCATGCTGGAATTAGGCTGTGGGATCTTCAGGGAAGCATCTGATGTGGAAGAACATGGGAGTTGTCTCCTGGCTAGGGTCCTTGGATCTCTCAGGTCCTTAGGTCCCTTGCTGCCCCATATGGGGACAGAGCCAGGAAGTATTGTGATGCCCCAAGTCTATAGTGAGAGTACAGTCCCACAGAGCCCTGACCACAGCCCTTACCCTCCACCCCTCTGTTGCTAAGACC
>NW_008436661.1:0-398 GCF_000622305.1 Nannospalax galili
GCAGTTTCTTAGGGTTCAAGTTAACACTCAGCACATCTTCTATCATGTATGTCCTCTGGCACCTGGTAACATCTGTCAAGTGTGGCAGAGGGCACAAGGATGCGGACCCCTGCAGCCAGCCCTGCTCTCCCCACTGACTCTGCTGTCCTTCCTGTGCCTGAGGCTCTTATTTCACCGCTGCCCTCCCGTAGGGGCCACACAAGGGATCCTGTTCCTGTCTCTTTTCAATCCTGAGTCTGGAAATGCCTCCTTTTCCTCCTGGCAAGCATAACTGGCTGAAATGTTCAAAAAGTACATTTTCCTAAGATGTTAAAAGAATTTAAAAGTGTAAGAGTGCCCCGTATTGAAAGACTAGGATTAAAGTAGGGGAGCTCTGGAAGTTAAACAAAGCCGCTCAA
>NW_008436662.1:0-398 GCF_000622305.1 Nannospalax galili
TTTGGAAGGCTGTGTCACCCCTAGAAGATGGGTGGTAGCCCTCCCCCAAACACCTAAGGTGTACCTGATCATGAGAAAGCATAGGACACACCCCAAAAGAGGAGTATTCTACAGTGTGACTGGTCCACATCCTTAAAAGATGCCCAAGTCAAGTCATGAGATCCACAGAAATGCTGAGGACTGAGGCGCTCCGGGAAACTAAAGAGACAGGACAGATGAATGCAATATTTCATGACAGATTTTCTCTTTTCTTCAAAAAAAGCTTTCATAGGGGAGCTGGAGAGATGCTTCAGCAGTTATGAGCCCTGGCTTCTCTTGGTGGACCCAGGTTCAGCTCCCAGTAAACGTGTGGCAGCTAACAACCATGTCTCAAAAAATGAAAAAAAAAAAAAAAAATA
>NW_008436663.1:0-398 GCF_000622305.1 Nannospalax galili
AGTCAATGCTATAAAATATATCTTTAAAAAGATCTACCACAAGTTTGTATTTTATATCAAGTAGTACTTTAATTTAGCTCTGTTTTTAATAAACTATAAGTTCTGTTTAGTTGTAAAAATAATTTTTAGATTCTTTTCACATTAGAAATCAGAAAGTCAGGCTGTAGTTTTGATTCTTGAAGCATAGAACACTTCCATCTCTGTTTGTGTTTCCTAGATCCCAGCTTCATGATTTTTAAATCCAATTACGTAAATGCTCAAGGTGTTCTCCTTGATGGGAGACCTGTGTCTAACAAGCTGTCGCCTGGATCATATTGACTGAAGACTTCATCTTTCTTGCCTCTTGCTTAATCACTGAGTTCTAATGCTTCATGGCTCCCAGTGAGAGCAATGAGAGC
>NW_008436664.1:0-398 GCF_000622305.1 Nannospalax galili
CAAACAAACAAACAGCAAACAAACAGCAACAGCCAAAAGCAAAGTTGAACCTTGAGTCTACTTGAACAGATGTAAAGCCATATGGTTCCCTCTTAGCAATGTTAAGGAGGATAACCAGAGCCCACTTAAGGTTGCATTCCAGGGGAAAATGTTAGGAGACCAGTTTAAAATGGACACAAATGGTGGGAATGGTCAAAGAGGAAAAGGTGTTGCGGAGAGAAGAAAATGTGAGACTCAAATTCCGTTGATTTGTTTATACCCAGAGATTTGTCTGTCATTTTTCTCTTTACTTTGTAATAGAATAGTTAATCAGTTTCCATAAAGCTCTTTAAGCTTTCCAAATAAGTTATCAAATAGGTAAAGCAAAAGGCTGGCTTTTAAAAGAATTGTTGAATGAC
>NW_008436665.1:0-398 GCF_000622305.1 Nannospalax galili
GTAGGTCTAGAAGTAAGCCTAGGTTTCAGGATAGGGTTGAGTTAGGGTTAGTTTTAGTGTTAGCTCTATATTTAGGGCTAGCTCTAGGTTAGGGTTAGTGTCAGGGCTAGGGCTAGGATTAAGTTTAGTTTCAGGAAAGAGGTTAAATCTAGGGCTTAGGCCTAGCTCTATGGCTACAGTTAGGGCTAGGGTTGAGGATTGGTTTAGTGCTAGGGTATGGGTTACTGTTAGCACTAATTCTAGGTCTAAACTTAGGGATAAAGTAAAAGTTAGGGTATGTTTAGGGCTATGGCCAATGCTAGGGTTAGTTCTATATTTAATGCTAGGTCTAGGGCTCGGGTTAGGACTAGAATTAGTGCTATGACAGTGGATAGGTCTAGGTCTAGGTTTAGGATCTG
>NW_008436666.1:0-398 GCF_000622305.1 Nannospalax galili
GTAATTGCCAATGTTTTCTTCTAACAGTTTCAGAGTTTCAGGCTTCACATTATTGAGGTCTTTGATCCCATTGGATTTGACTTTTGTGCAAGGTGAAAGATATGTCTTACTGCAATGAAAATATATTATATATATACACACACACAAATACATTTGTGTAATACATACACACATGAAATATTGAAGGGCTATAAGCCAGTGTTACCAGTGACTTAATGAAGCTTGAACAGCAAAATCATATTTTTATGACTGTCTTCTATATATTGTCCTGTATTTTACCATTTTTCTATTACAAATGTGTGACTTCTATAGTCCCCAAAAGAAATACACTTCTTTAAAACCACTAGTTCCAGGGCTGGAGAGGTGGCTCAGCAGTTAAGAACACTGGTTGTTCTTGC
>NW_008436667.1:0-398 GCF_000622305.1 Nannospalax galili
CTTTATAAGCTTTGTAACACCTGCAATAAATGAGTCACTGCCTGACTAGACACCCCATTGCGTCTGAGTGTCCCCAGGTATTGGGGGCGGCGTGGGCTGGCAAACAGCGTGCTTACTCATCCCCAATCATCACTGCCTGGGAGTTGCTGGTTTGAACCCCCGGCAACTGGCACCCAATGTGGGCCTTGAAGGAAGGTAAAAAGAAAAAAAAAAGTAGAAAGAAAGAAGGAAAATGGATTGGGGCTAATCGAGAGGTTCAGGGTAAGCAAGAGCCTAAATATGGGTAAAGCAACTTTTAAGTTTGAAGACCTGGCGCTAAAAGCGCTGAGAGATATGCTTAAAAGCCAGGGATTGGATTTGTCAGATCCCATAGCTCAAAAGGTTTGGACAGAGGTGAT
>NW_008436668.1:0-395 GCF_000622305.1 Nannospalax galili
ACACACACACACACACACACACACACACACGTGCACACATACAAACACATATACATATAAAAAGTTTTATTTACTAAAAATTAGATTAAATTACTTAGCTATGTGTGGGGTGATAGTGCATGCCTAGGATCCTAGCACTTGGAAGACTGAGTTTGGACAGTTGTAAATTCAAGGTCAACCTGGGAGACCCTATCTCAGAAAAAAAAAAAAAAAACTAGGAAAGATTGGATTACTGGATCCTCCAAAAATCCAAATAGGACAAGGGTACAACCATCCTATTTCACCTTTCCTAACGCCTCCGTCTTGGCATCCCAGATCATTCACAACTACCCTGTGCCAGTTTCTACCCTGTGAGGGTGGGTCCCTGGGCACCCTTATTGTTTCCTCACTTCAGC
>NW_008436669.1:0-398 GCF_000622305.1 Nannospalax galili
CATGCAGGCAATACACTCATACACATAAAAATAAAAATAATAAAGAAAAAATTTTTTTAAAAGATGATTCTGCTTCACTCTTGGGGCTTAAGAAAAGTGGGGAAAGTCATAACTGGAACAGGGAGTATTTCTGATTTCCAAAAGGTCTCTTGTTTTTCTACAGAAGTTAAAGTTGTATCCAGCATTTTGACGTTAAGACATAATATTGTCATTTACAAAGTTTACGATCAACAACTGTGCAACTGAGTTACAGAAGAAATTTTTCAAAACCCACCCTTGTGATGTTTTAAGTTTATGTTCTCATGTTGGGCTGCATGTATAGCTATCCTGGGTCACGTGAGGCCATGTGTGGCAGGTCAAACACACCTGACTGCCTGACAGAGAACAGTTCTTTTTTT
>NW_008436670.1:0-398 GCF_000622305.1 Nannospalax galili
TTTTGGAGGGAACTGATGGCTTCAGATCAGCTACTCAGGAGCATCCACAGAGGCCCAAGTCAGGCTCCAGTCATATATACTCAGCCTTCCTTTTAGTGTTTGGACCCCTATTAATGGGTACTCACGGCAAAATTTGGGACGTTCCCTAAGGGGAGGCCTGTTTTTGACACTCTCAGGCAGTCTGCTAAGGTCTCAGCCCCTACTGTTAAGGCAGAAAGGTCTAGCCTCATGTAATCACAGTTAAGGGATTGGGTATGGTTTGATTTGGGGAAGCTTACCACTACTCGGAGACCAGATCCAGGCACTCTCAGGTGTTCTGCTGAGGTCTCAGCTCCTACCCTACTATAGGGTAGAGAGGGCTACCCCTAGGGATGTGGGAGGGGCCTCCTGTAATCCCA
>NW_008436671.1:0-398 GCF_000622305.1 Nannospalax galili
CTGCCTCTTGAGTGCTAAGATTAAAGGCGTGTATCACCATACCCCACTTCGTGGCTATGGTGAATGGGGTCTTACTGAATTTTTTCTAAGTGTGTTTTTTGTTGATATATAGGAAGGATACCGATTTTTGTGTGTTAATTTTATATCCTGCTACATTGCTAAATGTGTTATCATCCGTAGGAGTTTTCTGTTGGAATCTTTAGGGTCTTTTATGTTTGGAATCATAATATCTGTAAATATGAATGATTGGACTTCTCCTTTCCCCACGTGTCTCACTTATCTCTTTCGTTCATCTTACTGTGCTAGCTAATACTCTAGTGATATATTGACCAGGAGTGGAGAGAGAGGTCATCCTTGGTTTGTTCCTGATTTTGGTTGGAAATGCTCCAAATGTGTCT
>NW_008436672.1:0-398 GCF_000622305.1 Nannospalax galili
GTATAGAACTACAGCACACAGATAGGGAGAGGGTGAAGGTCAGCTGCTTATACCAACCTCCTGTGACATTCTATCAAGGCTGGCCCAAATCCTGATCTGTAACAAGCCCAGGCCTATCCCTGAACCAAAGGAACATGGACCCAAGCATGAAGACAAAAGGCTCCAAGTTGAACCCTGAATAGAAAGAAACCTAGGCCCAAATCTGACCCCAAATGACTCCAGGTCAACTCAGAATATAAGAGAGCCCAGACCAAATGCCGAACATAAGAAGCTATGGTCAGAGGAGAATGAACAGGAGACTCTGCCCAGCCCTGAACCACAAGTGGTTTGGGCCCAGACTAGACACAAAAGAAGCCCAGGACTAACCTAAAGAGACTAGAGTCCAGGATGAACCCTGA
>NW_008436673.1:0-398 GCF_000622305.1 Nannospalax galili
CTGGATGAACTTGCACACTAAGGGGCATTTGGGCACACAAAATTGACTCAGTGGGTCTTAACATGTATGACAGAAGCATGAAAGCCAGTGGTCCAAAGTATTTTCTGTCTTCAGCAATAGGGCCTTACCTACAAGTTCATGGAGGAAAGATAGCATAAGAGAGAGACTATGTGTGCTAAGGAGGATGAAAAACTGAATGAGAAGTCTCCCCCAAGTTCTTTATAGATGACTCCATCATGAGCCTCACATGCTTGATATAAAACTAAAGGATTTGGTGTGTATTCCACTGGGCTTTGATCTGATGATTCCTTACTGTTACCAATATTCCTGTATATTTCAATAGCAATATGGTAGTTATTTCATGCAGAAGGGACTGCTATATATCATCATCTTATTAA
>NW_008436674.1:0-398 GCF_000622305.1 Nannospalax galili
GGGGTCAAGACCAGACGACTGATCAGAGGAACTGAGAGAGCAGGAGAGTGGCCATAATCAGAGGGGAGCAGCCACAGCCAGCGACCACAATACTCAAATACTTCTGGCTTAAAAGTGGCTATATAGTCATGTTAGAAAACTGAAACTCAAACCCTGTGTACAAAAGCTGAAGGAACAGAAGAGCAAGGTAAAAATAATGTTGACTAGAAAATATAAGTGATATGATAAGTGACTGGAAATAATATTGAGATTCCAGAGGTTTGTGTGCAGATGACAGATGCTATGGACTAAATGCCCCAAGAATCATATGTTGAGGTCTTAGTGCCTAAGGTGATGGTATTAGGAGATGGAGGTTTGTAAGATCAACTATGATGGTGGACCCCACAGGAACAAGACTG
>NW_008436675.1:0-398 GCF_000622305.1 Nannospalax galili
GTATGTTAGTAAAACTGATAAACCTACAGCCAAGAAGACACAAAAACTACATATTAGAGGGTGCATCATGAACATAAAGTGTTAGAAGTACCTGAAAGAAATAAATTTCTCCTTGCTGTGATCAAGCACCTGACAAGAAACTTAAAAGGATAACAGAGGAAGGATATATTTGCACTTATATTGGAAGAAGGCGTACAGCCCATCTGGGTGGGAAAGCAAGGATAGTTTACACAGCTCACAAATCAGAAAGCAGGACTAAAGAGTGCAGAAGACAATCGATTAGATTAGACCATTGGGATGACGGTCTCTGGAACTCCTAAACCTGGCATTCACCTCTTCTGCAGTTTTAGCTCTGACCATAAATAAACCTTTCCTTACAGGTTCCTTATCAATTCTGT
>NW_008436676.1:0-398 GCF_000622305.1 Nannospalax galili
CCCCTCTGCCATAAAAATGGTCATGACACCTGCCCCATCTAACTGCAGACGGTCGTGTCTCCTGCCCCCTCTGACGTGCAGTTTGTCGTGTCACCTGCCCCCTCTGATGTGCAGATGGTCGTGGCACCTTACCCTCTGACATGCAGATAGTCCTGTCACCTTTCCCTCTGACGTGCAGATGGTAGTCTCACCTACCCCCTCTGACATGCAGATGGTCGTGTCACCTCCCCCCTCTGCCGTAAATATGGTCTTGTCAACTAGCAACTCTGATGTTCAGATGGTCGTGTCACGTTCCCCTCTGATGTGCAGATGGTAGTATCACCTGCCCCCTCTGACGTGCAGATGACCGTGTCACCTGCCCCTCTGACATGCACATGGTCATGTCACCTGCCCCCTCT
>NW_008436677.1:0-398 GCF_000622305.1 Nannospalax galili
TGATACACTCATTCAGAATGAGTCACATTGTTGCTGAGCTTTTGTGGCTCTGAGAATTCTAAACATTTTCACTAAAGTTTTCCAGGTCTAATTATAGCAATAATATCAAAACTATATTAGTGCTACATTAGTACTTATGGTTTCTCTTTGCCTTATAGGCCATGGTGTTATGAAGCATACGAAAGGAGACTTAGAAAGATTCCTTTCTGGCTAAGCAGAATAATGGTATCTGTGAGAAGATAGCTATATGAAAGAAAGATGAAGCTTACTTGTGCAGGATGGCACATGTCTGCAATATCAGCACTTGGAGGTGGAGGGAGGAGAATCAAAAATTCAAGGTCAGCATTACTTACACACCAAGTTTAGGGCCAGCTAAGCCTATCCCAAAAAACAAAACA
>NW_008436678.1:0-398 GCF_000622305.1 Nannospalax galili
CTTCTTCCTGACTGGCCCCTCCACTCTTGTAGCCAGACAGAGAACCTGGGCAGCTTTGCTGAGAGGCTGAAGCAGGTGCAGGGCGGTCTGGTCATCTGACAGCTGTCACTCAGCTTGTGCAGGATGGGCTGGGAACATGAGACTTGGCACTCAGGCATCTAAACTACTTTGTAAAGATTGTTTCTATTATGTTTATTTATTCATCTCCTCTCCCACCATGTGTGTATGTGCATGTGTGCTGTGCCATACATGTGAAGGTCGGGGGCAGCTTGGGGGGCTCAGTTTTTTCCTTCCACCACGTAGGTCCTGGGAATCAAACTCATCAGGTCATCAAGCTTGGCAGCAAGTGCCTTTACCCTGAGCCGTCTCACCATCCCTGCTCAGGGGAATCTGAGACT
>NW_008436679.1:0-398 GCF_000622305.1 Nannospalax galili
GCTTTCAAATGATAATGTCATTAACTGGATATCTAGCTAAAATATTAATTATGAATCATCTGATCTATTGTTAGGCCTTACAAGAATATACTCTAACAGTATCACTTGGGATGCTAAGGCCTTAGGTAAAATGAAACACTCCTTGAACAGAAATGAAGAAGTAGAAAAAAAAATCAGAAACTTGATTCTTTAACAGTATCAAGGAGGAACAATTGTGTGTAGTACCAGTTTCCCATACATTGACACATAATATCAAGTAGTCTTTAGCACTTTAATGAGACTATGTTGGCCATTGTAAAATAATGGAAAAAATAACATTAACACTGATGATATAATATTAAAGTTTTTAAAAGTAAGCACAACCCAGCACAGGAAGTAACAATTTCAGAAGTTTCAGA
>NW_008436680.1:0-398 GCF_000622305.1 Nannospalax galili
TCTCTCTCTCCTTCCTAAGACAAAGTCTCACTATATATCTTAGGCTGGCCTAAAATTATGTGGCCCAGACTGGTTTTGAACTGGCAAGGCTTCACCACAACCTCCCCAGTGCTGGGAGTAAATTCTGCATTTCTAAAAAGTTCCTAGGAGATGGCCCCACTGTTGGACAAAGGCACAAAGGACCATACTTTAAGTCTGAGGCTTTAGGGGCTGGTAAGATGTTAAGAGTAGTTAAGAGCACTTGCTCTTCTTGAGAGACCCAGGTTTGGTGCCCAGCACCCACATGTTGGTTCATGACCATTTGTAACTCTTAAGTCCAGGAGATTCAACCCCTCTTCTGGCCTGTGTGGGCACCAAGCATTCACATGCTGCACATTCATACATGCAGACAAAACATA
>NW_008436681.1:0-398 GCF_000622305.1 Nannospalax galili
CTGTGAGCTGGAGATGAAGCTCAGTGACAGAGCCACTTGTTTGACATACCTGGATTCAATGTCTAGCACTGAAAAAGTATAAGTAGATAAATAAAAGAACATTCCCTTGCTAGGGACACAGCTTATTTGTCCCTTCCTCGATTAGTTGGAATGTGACATACTTTCTTTCCCTTCCATCTTTGTACAGGAGTCTACCTCATCCTCAGTTCTGTTTCTGTTTGTTTAGTTACATGCAGTCTAACATGGCCAGAAAATGTGCAATGGACAGTTCAAGAGATAAGCAATTTATAACTTCAAAATAATTATTACTACAGTATATTGTTTAACTGTTCTAATTTTTTTTTGTCTTATGAGACAGGGTCTCCTTGTAGCCCCAGCTGTCCTGGAACTCACTATGT
>NW_008436682.1:0-398 GCF_000622305.1 Nannospalax galili
CATAAGAAAATGGAAAAGCACACATGGGTCAGGTGTGTGCAAGAAAAGAGGAAAGAGAAATATCTTGAAATCTAAATAGCAAGCAGATGGCCAATGGCTGACTTAGAGAGGAAGCTGCATGGGGAGAGCCTGAAGCCAAAAATCTGGTTGAATGGAGCTACAGAGCCCTGGACAGCAGTAGAGGCCCTGGCACCCACGTGGCAGCTAACAACCACCCATAACTCCAGTGCCAGGGAAATCTGACACCCTCTTCTGACCTCTGCAGGCATTGCACTTACACACATGCAGACAATACATTCCTACATGTAAAATGAAAATAATAAAATGTCTTTTAAAAAATACACTACATGAAGCCGGGCGTGGTGGTGAATGCCTGTAGTCCCAGCACTTGGGAGGCA
>NW_008436683.1:0-398 GCF_000622305.1 Nannospalax galili
GTCACTGACTACAGAGATCCTGGAGACCCTCAAACAATACTGGCTACTGCCACTGCACATGGTTACCCACCAGAACTTGATGGTCAGACCTTATTGTTGAAGACACTGTATACCTGAGTCACATAACAAACAAGGAGAAATCAAGCTACTATGGACATTGAAGCAATGTTTCTCTTGGATAGCTTTCATAGTACTGGAATGTGCTATGCGTGTTACTGGCAGAGAGAGGTAATCATCAACTTTGCCTCATCGTGAACCCTGAAACTACAATAACAACTGACCTGGCAAAATATGCCCGGTGGTGCAATGGTGGCATGAATGTTATGGGAGTAACCAGCCACCTTTTAATTGGATTTAAGGCCCACTTCACAAGATGGAGTCCATACCTGGCACTGTTA
>NW_008436684.1:0-398 GCF_000622305.1 Nannospalax galili
TTTTTTTTTTTAATTATGCTTAAATGAAAGTGTCAAAAGCCAGTGTCAGTTCAAAGGAAGACATTTAGAATAGACTGATAGGAAAGCCCTATTTGTTGAATGACAAATGGTGTTAAGGGGTAAAAGTACTGTACATTAGCAGTTGTGTAACTAGATTAGCTTAACCCAAGAATGAAAACTACCTTTTTAAAAAATAAAAAATAAAGTCAGGTGTGGTGACACATTGCCTACCTATCATCCCAGGACTCAGGAGTCTGAGGGAGAAAGAATGAGAGTTCTGGGCTAGCTTGGGCTACATAGTGAGCACTTGTCTCAAAAACAACCAACAACAAATAAAAATAATAGAAACAACAACTCATTAGTTCTGATAAATTGAGGAAGCTTCATATACTCTCTCT
>NW_008436685.1:0-398 GCF_000622305.1 Nannospalax galili
ACCTGGAGGCAGGAACTGAAGCAGAGACCATGGAGGAACGCTGCTTACTGGGGCTCGCTTCCCCTGGCTTGTTCAGTTGCCTTTCTTATACAGCCCAGCCCCACCTGCCTAAGGATGGCACTGCCCACTGTGGGCTGGGCCCTCCTGTATCAAGTAGCAATTCAGAAAATGCCTCATAGACATGGCCACAGACTAATCTGATCTCAACAATTTTTCAGTTGAGGCTCCCTCTTCCCAGGTGACTCTAGTTTGTGTCAAGTTGACGGAAACTAAGCAGCATATCAACCAAAGCAACTAGAAAGAGACGGTGATGTCTCCCTCCTCCAAAATAAATTATAGTCTCTATCCTTCTTAATTTCTAACTATCCATGTCACAGCTCATGAAAATGACTGTGTGG
>NW_008436686.1:0-398 GCF_000622305.1 Nannospalax galili
AGCTGCCATGTGGGTGCTGGGAACTGAACCCAGGTCCTCTACAAGAGCAGTACCTGCTCCTAACTGCTGAGCCATCTCTCCAGCCCCTGACCCTTTTAAAAATTATTGCTACATAAGAAAGTATCCCACAGCTTAACAGCTTCAAACAACAAATATTCTTTCACACTCTTTCTGAGGGTTGATGATCCCAGAATGGTTCTCTCTGGTTCAGATTCAGGGTCTCTCCTCAGGTTGTGGTCATCTGAAGGCTTGGCTAGGGCTAAGTATGCTTTCGATTTGGTTTGTTCCCCAAAGGTTGATGTTCTGGAAGCAAGTCATGTGGCAGTGTTGGGAGGCTGGAACCCTCAGAATGTGGGGCTCTGCTCTCTGAAGGGATTACGGCTACCTTGCAGGAGCAG
>NW_008436687.1:0-398 GCF_000622305.1 Nannospalax galili
CCTTACAAAAGCTAAAAGGTTTCACGCTCTTACCCATACAAACCTCAAAGGTCTCCAGGCACGATTCCCTAACATCCCTATAGCCCACCTAAAACGGATCCTAAAAAACTGCTCCTCCTATGCCTCGTTAATACATTCTCCTGCTTTACAAATCCTGGGTACAACGCCTGTGGTCTGAAGGTGAATGCCCCTTGGCACATTGACATTCCTCACGTACCCTGATTCGGCCATCAGGAATTTGTTTTCGTTACCATGGACACTTATTCCAGATTCATTTGGGCCACTGCACAAAGTCATGAAAATTCAAAAGAATTTATTGCCCACATGCTCATGACAGTTGCCATTACGGGCCTCCCTCAACAGATAAAAACTGACAATGGCCCAGCCTTTGTCAGCTC
>NW_008436688.1:0-399 GCF_000622305.1 Nannospalax galili
TATGTGCTAATTACATTTTCCTACTCTGTACACTTTGCCAAAACTTACACAGCTGTCTAAGAGGTAGGCTAATTGGGTCAGTGTGCTTACTTTGGAAGGCTATCTAATTGTGAAAGACTTTGGTAAAGTTTTGTTTCGTATTTAATTGCCATTATGTGGTATTAATAGGGTGTTATATTCTAACTCTTTAGCCCAGATAAATAAAAGATTAGTGAAATTTTATAATTACTTAAGTTTTAAGTTCTACTTTATTTCCTAATACTACATATTTCTTTATAGTTTTAATGTGTTCTTTTAAGCACAAGCATAAACTTTATACATTGTATATCAACATACACGATATTTTTAGTGCATTTATATCCATCCATAGAAATTAACAAGTGGCATGAATTACTGCTT
>NW_008436689.1:0-398 GCF_000622305.1 Nannospalax galili
TGTATAATATAGAGATTCACACTGCATTAGAGAAGGTAGGGCCAAAGAGGAACGCTTGAGTACAGGCCACCAAGGATTAGCGGCCTAGGTTCCTGCCATGTGATTTAAAGGACTTTGTATTAGCTATTCTAGAACCAGTACTGCAGACTTTGGAGGCAAGTTTATGCTCTTAAAGATGTGGGGTCTTGGTGCTGAAAACCACTGGCTGCTCTTATAGAGGGCCTGGTTCAGGTTCCGGCAACTGCATGGTCACTGACAGCTGTCTGTAACCCCAATTACAGGAGATACTTCTGGCTTCTGAGGGTGCTGCATGCACATGGTTCACATACATATAAAACACTCATACCAATAAAAGTTTTCTAAAGGCTGGGGATCTTAAAAAATAAATACACTATGGA
>NW_008436690.1:0-398 GCF_000622305.1 Nannospalax galili
GAAAACCTAGTCATAGTTCACTGTTAAAAATGGATGCCTGAGGGAAAATCATAGAACATGCACTGAAGGAGGTCGTGTTGCTGTGTTTTCTAATAACTCTAGACATATTCATAAATATCTAAGTTTTGTTTTCATAATCCAAAGATAGCAGAGACAATTGAGAAATTGCCTTGCCCTCACAAAGCTTTATTTTCTTTCGCCCTAAAATGAGGATGATAATATTTCCTTTATGACATGATGAAGATGATCAAGATGTAGGCAAAAGGCTGGAGAGATGGCTCAGTAGTTAATGGCACTGGGTGCTCTTGCAGAGGACCCAGGTTAGATTCTGAGCACCCACCTGACAGCTAACAATCATTTGTAACTCCAGTTCCAAGGGATCTAATGCCCTCTTCTGG
>NW_008436691.1:0-398 GCF_000622305.1 Nannospalax galili
GGAACTCTGTGCATCTCAGATCACAACCCCCAGACTCCCTTCAGAGAGGAGTAGGCTCAGCAGTTCAGCAGCCCCAGCAGAGCTGTTTGTGGGGTCATGTGACAGTTGCCATGGTGCCCAGGCCTGGGGAGAGCCCAGTTCAGCCAGTGGAGGCTTTCCAACAATGGATGAGAGCTAAGAGAATAGACTCTCCTTCTACTCCAGTGGGCGTCTTCTTGAGATGCTGAATAGCTCACTGTTGCTGTTTTGAAGAGAGAAGCTCAGCTCCCAGCCCCAGAGGAAGAAAATGTAAAAAACGAGGCCAAAGGCCATCTCCTTAGCCAGAACAGACTAGAACAGACCAGCCCCCTCCTTCCTGCTGGTGTTTTTACTCTCCAGTCTCCACCATTTCTCCTTCT
>NW_008436692.1:0-399 GCF_000622305.1 Nannospalax galili
TAAGATGACCCAGGCAAAGACATGCAGAGCCACTTCTTGGCACGCGTCTGCTCAAATCACACTGACCTCCCAAATGCTAAAACTTTTCCAGTCTCCTACAGACCCTAAGATCCAGCACCTATGGCACTATCACCTAGGCTACACACCACCTCACATCTGGCACAAAAGAGTCCTGAAAGTGAAGTGAGAAATGAGAAGTTGGTCCTTACTGGCTTTAGAAGCCCAAGAATGGTACTTCCCCTATTTGATGTCAACTTCCCTTCTCTCTCTAGCAAGAAAGTACAATAACTAGACGAGATGATGACCCCTGTGAGACCTCCATGTTGAAAAACTCCAGGACTGCACACTGAATGTGTTTCCCATCCATCACAGTCAAAGTGGGACATCAGGGCTTCCAAC
>NW_008436693.1:0-399 GCF_000622305.1 Nannospalax galili
CCCCCCCCCCTCACCTAGTGAGCTCCTTCTGAGGGATGTAAAGCTGTCCAGGTGGCAATCCTAGGACCAGGACTAGGTATCTCTACCAGCCTTGTTGTATGCACACATTTACATTGCCATACTATATTGGCTGTACTGTTGGAAGGCTGTGTGCCTGAGGGCCAAGCCAGTCCCTGGGACCAGATGGTGCAGGCCTCAGAAACCTAGTGCAGAGCCTAGTGCTACTTTGGGCATTTTCAGCTGTGATGAGGGGCAGCCTAGGCCTTCCAGGTACCATCTACACCTGGACACACATGCTGAGACTTCCCTAGGAGAGGTGGGGAAGACCTTGGTCCTAGGCATGGATTCTCTCAGTCACTGCACAGGAAGCTGCCAGCAACCTGAGAGAGAGAGAGAGAG
>NW_008436694.1:0-399 GCF_000622305.1 Nannospalax galili
CCCCCCCCCCCCAATTCAGTGTATTTAGTTTCAGGGACATGCTTCTCAGCACATCAGAAGTGAAGTAACAGTGAATACTTGGTCAGCATTTAACTCTATGGCTAGCACTATGCTAAGCAGTTTTATTTTAAAAATTGAATTTCCACAAACATTAGAAAGTGAGACATACTCTGAACCTCATCATCCACATGAGGCAGTGAATCTGTGCAGGGTCATAGAGGTAGCAGCTAGGAGGTAGAGCTGGGAATCACACCTAAGCAGTCCAGCTGTCCTCTGCTTTTAGTCACTGGACTGTCATGCCTCATACATGTTCATAGGGTCTGTTGGGTAGAACTGCCAATGTTCATTTTCCTTTCTTTTCCCCCAGTGCATGTGGTAAGTGTGTGGAACTTGAAAAGT
>NW_008436695.1:0-399 GCF_000622305.1 Nannospalax galili
GAGTTTGGGCCAAGAGGTCAGTCCAGAGGTCTGTGGTGCCAAGACAGGAAAGTGCCAGTACCACTGCTAGAAGGAGAGATGAGTAGGAGTTCTGGGAGGGTGAATGAGGCTGCCAAAGTCAAGGTGCAGTGGGCGCAGCTGCCAAAATTACGCAGGCAAGCTGCTGGCTCCAGGAAGCGGTGGGCAAGTGTACTTGATTTTTTTTTATTTAAAAAACTTTCACACCTCAAAAATCAATCCTCACTCACTCGAGATGACATTTCTAATGTTAAATACTATTGTGTCTTTGCTGGAAAGTTGTTAGTCTTTTTTCTTTCTTTTTCTTTTCTTTGGTCCTTTTGAGACAGTGTCTCCCTGTACCCCCAGCTGTCCTGGAACTCATTATGTAGACCAGACTGG
>NW_008436696.1:0-399 GCF_000622305.1 Nannospalax galili
TAAAAATATTTTTTAAAGATTTATTTATTTTTATTTATGTGTATGTGTGTCTGTGTGAGTTTATGTGTACCACATGTATGCAGGCACCCTCCGAGGCCAGAAGGCAGTGTCAGACCCCTTGGAAGTAGAGTTACAGGCAGTTTTCAGGAGCCCAGTGTGGATGCTGGGAACCAAGCCTAGGTCCTCTGAAAGACCAGCAAATGCTGTTACCCAGTGAACCATCTCTCCAGCCTCCTTGATGTTTATCTTTTAATTTCAATGTAGCCTTGCAACTTGAATATTATTCTGTGTTTGTGTGTGGTTTTTTATTTTATGTGTATGCATGTATTGACTGCATGTAGGTAAGGTCACCCGTGTCGTGCAATGCCCATGGAAGACAGAAGAGGCTGTTGGATCCCC
>NW_008436697.1:0-399 GCF_000622305.1 Nannospalax galili
CAAGACTGGGGTTCAATTCCCAGCACCCACATGGTGACTAGCAACCCCTAACTCAGGTGCCAGGGGATACAACGCCCTCTTCTTGCTTGCTTCCTTCATGGTGAAGGGACTTGTGCTCTCCGAAGCCCCAACAGAGACCTCCTGTATAAAGGGTAGGAGAGGGAGAGATCACATACATGCAAATCAAGGCCAGAGTGGAGATAAAAATCGAACTCTGACCCACTGTCTGCAACCTATGCTGGAAGTCAGCCTAGAATTCAGTCATCAGCCTAGAAAATGTTAGACATGCAGGAAGCCATACTGTGCAGCCCAGGAGACCAAGCAAAACCTCTGTGACAGATCATCCACCTGGGCCAGTGCTTGACCAGCCGCTCACACCTTTTGTCACTGTTTGAGGGA
>NW_008436698.1:0-399 GCF_000622305.1 Nannospalax galili
AAGAAAGAAAGAAAGAAGATACTTGAGAAATTATAATCATGCTCTAAACTCATTTTAAGTTCAATTTTGTTTTTATAGAACTAAGTACATACATGTGAACATACCACGTGAACATAAAAATGTATAATCTGGAGAAATGTACATGTAGGAGGCATTGAGGAAGAACCCTGAAGAAGAAAGGCAGATAGGTCTGTCTTGTTTTCAGTCTGGTTGCTTTTAAGCTGAAGGTCTTTGCTGAAAGGCAAGGACTCAGCCTGACTATGAACCTAGGCCCAGCCACACAGCCCACCCTAAGTGAGGGCCCCTCCCTGCTGCAGTTCCCTGCCTACTCGCCTCAGAGCCCTTAGCTCCACCAGTGGCCCTATCAAGGTTAGAGCCTCATTTATTTTTTTTAATCAC
>NW_008436699.1:0-399 GCF_000622305.1 Nannospalax galili
GAACTAAATGAAACACAGTAAGTAGAGCTTGCTGCCTGCCTGACAGCACTGCCCAGGTCAGCTCAAGTGAGGTGCTTAAAACGAACACTTCAGCATCCATGATGCTTACTCCCTTGTGACACAGTACATGCCTTCCATGGCTTTAATGTGAAATCATGACTTATACAGTGCTGGATTTCTGCGCTACAGTTACCTGCTGAACTTTTAATGAGACAGAGCTATGTTTGAACCTAAATATATAGACTGAGAAAGAGATTGTTTTAACCACTGCAACCACCTCCATTTAATGAAATATAGGGGCTAAGCCTTCACATTTCTAATGTGCCCACTTGGCAAGAAAACTCACTCCAGCAGAAGAAGGAGGAAAGACCTCCTTCATTTAGGTTCCACATTAAAAAA
>NW_008436700.1:0-399 GCF_000622305.1 Nannospalax galili
TTTTTTTTTTTACATTGGTTGATTGTGTATGTTTGTGTGTACATGTGTGTGCCACAGCACTAATATGGAGGTCAGAGGACAGCTTGTGGGAGTTGGTTCTCTCCTTCTACTATGTGGGTCCTGGGGATCAAACTCAGGTCCATCATGGGTCCATCCGGCCTAGAAGCGAGTATCTTTACCCAATGAACCATCTCACCAGACCCCTGTGGCTATATTTTTAAAAGAAGTTTTTAATCAGGCATAACGGCCAAAGTCTGTAATCCCAATACTCAGGAGGCTAAGGCAAGAGGGTCACTCAACATCAAGGCCAGCTTGGTCTACATAGTGAGTGTCAGGCCAGCCGGAGCTATATAGTTAGATCTTATCTCAAAAGACCAAAATAACGCCAGGCATTGGTGG
>NW_008436701.1:0-399 GCF_000622305.1 Nannospalax galili
TTTTCCACAGTGGGATTTTTTCTGCCTTGGACTTGTACAGGTCTTGTACATGTTGTCACAAGTGCTATGGGTTCATATGTACAACTTCCCTGTTGTATACAAGTAACAGTTTCTTTGAATTCATACACCATTTTTGGGTCTCATTATCTTTCTCTCCTCACACCTGAAATGATCTCTGAGGCTTGAAAGGAGAGACTGTGATATAGGTGTCCCAAAGCTAAACACCACACAATTTCTTATTCCATACTTGTTGACCAGTTGTGGGTATCTGAGAGATAGTGATAAATGGTATATGTCCAAAAGTGCTATAAATAACTGTATAAAAACGTCATTGGGGCTGGTAAGATGACACAGCAGGGTAGGTGTTTTTGCTTCAAAATCCTCATGTTCTGTGTTCAA
>NW_008436702.1:0-399 GCF_000622305.1 Nannospalax galili
CCAGCCAAAGTGCCAGGTTCCCCGCCGCGGGGCACACGGGGGATGTCCGCTGCCAGCTGCTTACACACTGGCCCGCTCACCTCCCGTCCACGGTGAAGCTTCATCAATAGGCATTGTTCCTGTTGGATTCAGACTGCTTCTTAAACATCCTGCAGACAAGAGCGTTGACGCCAAGGCAGACAAGGAGACACCTATCACCACGGCCCCCTCGGACCCACAATAGTCACACGAGATTGAGGCTGTGAAGGTTCACAGGTTTGTGAATGGAAGCGGGTGGGCGTTTGGGGGGAGGTTAGGCGGTGTCCCGTGCGCCATAGATGGACGAAGGTCAGAAGGAAGTGCATACTGGCAGGAAGGGTACGGGAAGGGTCGGTGTGACAGGGGAGGCAGAATGGCAGG
>NW_008436703.1:0-399 GCF_000622305.1 Nannospalax galili
GTGATAAGCATGTGAGTTCACAGAATTTGGGGACAGAAAGAACAAGACCTTCCAGGGTCAGCCCAGATCCAAAGACAACATTACTGGTGGCAGTGACCGAAATCGAAATCAAATGCAGGGGCTGAGTCCATGGAAACCCACATGTTACAAAGATGACCAAGGATGTCAGTCAGGCTTAAAGGCAGACAGTGACTCAGCTGCTCAGCTAAGGAGGAGGATTAGTGGACAAACCTTCAATCTTATCATTTGTACGTAGCACATGTTTAAAATGACTTTGTGGTGTTTTAATGTGAACTGCTTCAAAAACCTGATTATCCATCCAGCGTGCACTGGCTGAGTAATTCCCAACGACAACAAATAAAACATGTAATTCAAAGATTTTCAAGACATGCTTATATT
>NW_008436704.1:0-399 GCF_000622305.1 Nannospalax galili
CTAATACCATTACTGTTATCCACATAATGGAATCCCCTGGTAGGAATAAGGGAAGGACCCGAGGGATTCTCACCTGCCCCTTAGCTCTAAGCAAGTAGGCTAACTGGTCCTGGTCCATTTCCTGTCACTGCCAAAGTCCTCAACAAGGATCAATGGAAGACCACGTGCTTCGGCTGGATTAAGTTTATTAGAAAGGCCGTGGACAGATGAACCCTGAGTTACCAGCTGAGGAGGAAATGAAAAAAGCCCTCGACTCTCATGGCCCACCCCACTGGCCTCGTGTGAATTCTGTCCACTGGCAGTCAGGAAGTCTGCCAAAAAGTGCTTTCTGCCTCATCTTGGGCCTGCCCACCAACTGCAAGGGCCTGCAGTGGGGCGCGGGGCAGTGGGGGGGGGGGG
>NW_008436705.1:0-399 GCF_000622305.1 Nannospalax galili
AAAAATAAATAAAAATAATATAATAAATTATTTTTAAAAGGAACTGTGAAATAAATAACCTAATGAGATTCCTCAAGGTTCTTGGAAAACATCAAGCAGTGACTCTGAATCCCAGTAGAAGGCAGGAAATAATAAAGATCTGGGAATAAATTCATCAAGTCCAGACTAAACGAACAGTACACAAACTCAAACATTTTGGACTGGGAATGCAAAAGCTGTCATTATATACCATAAGCATTAGTATTTTCTCATTTTGTCACAGTTAAGAATTTGCCTTGAGCCTCAAAACACATTTTGGGCTTTGGGCTATTGAACAATGTTGGAACTCTTAAAGACTATGGACACTTTTGAAGTCAAACTCAATACATTTTGCATCAAAAGATGAGCATAGGCATAAGG
>NW_008436706.1:0-398 GCF_000622305.1 Nannospalax galili
AGGTCAGCTGCAGCTACAGGGAGACCCTGTCTCAAAAAGACCAAAAAAAAAGAGTGAGAGCTGGAGAGATGGCTCAACAATTAAAACCATTGGCTGTGCTTGTAGAGGGCCTGGGTTTGGTCCCCAGCACCCACATGGCTGTTAACAACCTTCTGTAACTACAGATCCAAGAGATCCAATTCCCTCTTCTGACCGCTGTGTGTACGTATTGGTGCCCTTACATACCTGCAGCAAAAACATTCAAACACAGAAAGTAAAGATAAATAATAAAAATAAAATGTATTATCAAGTTCATATCTTGCTAAGGATGACTCTAAGTAAAACAGTCAATTTAAAGCAAAGTGTTACGTGAACAGTAGTGTGCAGGTGCTGTTCAGGCCTGGTGAACGCAGCAGACT
>NW_008436707.1:0-399 GCF_000622305.1 Nannospalax galili
TAATAAAGAACCATTACAACTCAAGTACAAACGTACTTGAGAAACGAACTTAGGTTGGCCATGATGCCCTTCATACAGCTGTGGACACGCCTAGCCCTGCTAGACTCAATGCCTTGAGAAATGGCGTACATTGAACAGACACTGGCTATGCCATATTGGGCTAGCAACGTGCAGAAATTCAGGGCTATGAGAATCCCGTTTCTGGAAAAGAAGCCTCACGGGATATGTGATTCCGTTCTAGAAAACGAACAAGATGCAAGAGAATTTTCTGGCTGAGAACTTAGAGAGGAATTCTTTCCCTCGAGGCTTTGATATGACAGAGCACATTCTCGGCAGTGTGATGGGTTTGAGTGTTTCCTCGAGATCACCTGCAGGTTCACTGATTCACTCACGTGAACC
>NW_008436708.1:0-398 GCF_000622305.1 Nannospalax galili
GACAGCTGGGGCTACAGGGAGACCCTGTCTCAAAAAGGCCAAAAAACAAAAGTCAGATTTTGAATAATTTAAATTATTTCTGTTTTATCCTAAATAAACTTTCAAAGGTGATAGGTGCTGGTGGGTTACTACTATAGGCAAACCTTGGTCGTCAGCCTGCGTGCATATCCAAGACAGCAGCAAAGCCAGGCACAGCGATCCTCGGGCCCTAGGTCTGCTCTCTGCCTTCCGTTCCTCGGGCTTTCGGAAATACCTTTACTCCTTTCTGTTGCCATTACTTTATCTATCAGAAAACTGAATCATTTTAAGCAAATATCTAACAGAACTGATCCATTTTGACTGGAATTGAAAATCCTGGCATTCATCTGCATAAGGAAAAGAAAACAAAAGCAACGACT
>NW_008436709.1:0-399 GCF_000622305.1 Nannospalax galili
CCTGCATGCATGGGCTTGCATTCTAGAAGGAAAGCAGTAAGTACAGAAAATGAGGAAGTTATACTGTGTGTTACAAGTGCATTAGAATGGAGAACTGCATCCAGTAATAAGGATCAGAGGTGTGAGGGAGCAGTAAAGGCAAGTACTGTTTGAAGCAAGGCGGACTTTCTAAAAGAAATAATGTTCGAACAAAGCGAAGATGAAGCATGAGAGGAGTTATCCACACAGATGTCTGGGAAAACTTTAAAGCAAAAGACTGTGGGTGGCCTCTGTGGCCGGTGTAGACCAAGCAAGGGGGAAGGGAAGGGGGAGTTTCAGACAAACAATGGTCCAGGTTTAAGCCCCTCCTCTGAGCAAGAACAGGATACATTAATGCCTTTGAGCACAGGCGTCTTGTGA
>NW_008436710.1:0-399 GCF_000622305.1 Nannospalax galili
ACGTGCCACCTGCACAGCTGTTGGGGTCCTGCGAGCTTGGCTATCCTGGTATGGGTCCTAGGCATTGTCCCGATGCTGCTCAATGTGCTGGGCAGCTACCCGGTTTGCCTCACAAGGGAGAAGAGGGATTTTGGAAGCACCGCAGCAATCATCACAACAATCGCTGTGTCTGCCGCAGCCGCTACTGCAGCTGGAGTAGCTCTTGCTCAAACTGCTGTCATAGCTGAGACTGTGGACAAACTATCGGGACGGGTGGCACAGGCCCTTGATACTCAGGGCGAGACAAATTCCTTATTGCAACTGGGCGTCCTAAAATTAAATCAACAAACTGCTCTGTTACAGGAACAAATTGATGCATTGTGGGATATGCATATGTTAGCCAGCTCTCCTACCTTTACC
>NW_008436711.1:0-399 GCF_000622305.1 Nannospalax galili
CATATTGGAACATTGTGATGGCACATTGGAACATTTTGTTGTCACATGAAACATTGTAACAGCAAATTGGAGCATTCTGATCAGACACTGGGGCATTATGATGGCACATTGAGCAAGGCGATAACACATTGGAGCATTGTGATGACACCTTGGAGCACTTTATTTGTACATTGAGCATTGCAATGACACATTGGGACATTGTGATGGCACAGTGGAGCATTGTGATGTCACATGAAAAATTGTCATAGCACATTTGAGCATTGTGCTATCACATTTGAGTATTTCGATGACACATTGGTGCATTGTGATGGAGCACTGAGCCTTCTCATGAAAAATTGGGGCATTGGGAGACGAAATTGAGCACTGGGATGGCACATTTTGTATGGTGATGACACATTG
>NW_008436712.1:0-399 GCF_000622305.1 Nannospalax galili
ACACTGGGCACTGTGAGCACAAATGACTGCGTTGTGTGCACACTGGGCACTTTGTATCATCTCTTCTAACATAAAATTCCACTATTTTGTTCATGTTCTACTTTAAGGGTCTCACAGCAAAAATACTGACTCAATCACAATTCTTGTAACAGGACAGGGTTAGCATAGAAGGAAGACTATGAAGCTTGCTGGAAACTATGTATGCTTGAGCTGGCTCCTGAAATCAAGGAATTGTGATCACTAAACAGCCCCCAGTAGGGCATTCTACATGACAATCAGATCTTCTAAAGAATGACTGGGATAGTACAGAGATCTATCTAAAACCAGGATCAAGATCAGTATGAATCAAATCTGGTGAAAAAAGAACTTCAACGACTTCCTACTATGAACACGGAGATA
>NW_008436713.1:0-399 GCF_000622305.1 Nannospalax galili
GTCTCCACCTCCCCAGGGTTAGAACTGAAGACAAGACACACTGGACCCAGCTTTTCACATGGGCTCCAAGTGTCTGAACTCTGGTTCTCATGCTTGTGTAACAAGCACTTTGCAGACTGACCCATCTTCACAGCTCTCTGCAGTCTTTGACCCACATCCCAGTCAATCAGGAATGCTGTGATCCTAAGTTACCCAGTGTGGCACACAATGAACATCCCTCCACGGTTGCATCCAGTCAGCCCTGCATATCAAGCATTTCTAAACCTCTGGGTCTGACCAAGAATATACAACAGTATTAAAAACAGTAATAATTGCATCTGTACTGGATAGGTAAAGACTATGGTCTTGAGATCTGGCTTTGGTAGGCTAATGCTGAGATCCTAGCAGACAGCCTGAGAG
>NW_008436714.1:0-399 GCF_000622305.1 Nannospalax galili
GTATTATTATTTTGCCTTTTTGTGATGGATCCGAATTATATAACCCAGGATGTACTTGAACTGTGATTTTCCCCACTTAAGTCTCCTGAGTCCTGGGATTATAGTTGGATACCACCACAACCGACTTTCTTGTGACAGTTTTTGGGTAAAGTTGATTTATTTGCTGTCATCATAGCTGTTCTTTCTCTTCTTGGTACCATCATATCTTTTTTCAACATGTAAAAATTTAAATCTATGAATACCCACAAACTACATTTATGATCTGTATCTTTTCCCCCATGTACATTAAATTCATTTATTGCTAGAGAAGAAGGTTATCGTTGCTGTTTGGTGGTTTCAATGAGCCTTACATAAAATAATAATTACCACACCTATTTTAAGCCTATACCAATTTAACTA
>NW_008436715.1:0-399 GCF_000622305.1 Nannospalax galili
TGAAGTTAAAACCAATGACCTAGATGCTTTCTGGAATGAGGCTACCATCCTTCTACCATGGGTCGCCCCTGAGAACATGTGGGACCCTGACCTCTGAATGCCCATTCTTGCTAGGAAGCGTGAGGTCTCCTCAGGTGTCGTCCTGCCTGCCTCATTTGTCTCCATTCTTCTGGCCATCATAGCTAGCCTAATTCCTTTGATCCTACTTATCCTTGTCAATTGTCTCTTTCAGCATGCTGGACAGCAAAAACATGTCAAGAGAGACAAACTCCAGGTCCTCTTGGCACTTCAACACACAGGGTGAGAGTATCCCCATGAGGTCCTACAGGCCTGGCTCAGGGAAATCTGTGAGGCCTCTGTATAATTGCCTTCCCCAATCACCCTCGTGGGCTCATACCC
>NW_008436716.1:0-399 GCF_000622305.1 Nannospalax galili
GGCCTCCTTATACAACAGAGTGCAATGCACACAAAAGGCCTCAACTGACCAACTTTTAAAGAATAGAAGACTGCAGAGTATGTGTCCCTGGATAAGACTCCTATACACATTTGTTATTTAAAAAAAACTATACTTGAGTATTATTTAATTTTTAAGACGTTTGTGTTATCATAAATACTGCTTTTTCTTGTTTCACGTAATCCTCACAACAACCTCATACAGTAGAAATTATTAGTACCTCCCATTTGACAGAAGACTTTGATGTACTGAAAGTAAAGGTAGCCTATCTTAGATGTTTCTAGAGTGAGAAAGCTCTTAACAAGATTCATAAAATGACTCAGGATAATTGTGGTCTAAAATATCCTTTGCCCACTCATATTTCTTCTTTTACTTGGAAAC
>NW_008436717.1:0-399 GCF_000622305.1 Nannospalax galili
CCAGGTCTTCTGCAAGAACAACCAACGTTCTTAACCACTGAGCCATCTCTCTAGCCCCAATTCTGTGTTTCTCTAACAATATGTGATAATTATGTTTTAATGCAATCCATTACTGGTTGAGAGCCTTTTAAATCTATAGTCACAGTTTCTTGGCTTGGTCATATTTTTCCATTGTTTCTTTTATCACTTCTGTTACTTTACGTCTTAATGTGCCGGATCACTTCAGTTGTCAACTTGACACACATGGGTTGAGGGAACATCATTTGAGGAATTTCTTCCATTGGTTTGACCTGTGGCCAAGTTTGTGGGACATTTCCTTGACTGAGTGATGTGGGAGGGCCCAACCACTGTGGGTGGTGCCACCCTTGGGTAGGTGGTCCTGTGTTGTATAAGAAAGCA
>NW_008436718.1:0-399 GCF_000622305.1 Nannospalax galili
GCCAAAACGTAGAGAATAAGAGTCTTCCGAGTGTGAGTCCTTGGACAGGACACCTATATTAAAATCCATCCACCCATGGTTCAGGGATCATTACGGAAGCAAGGGCAGAAAGATTGTAAGAGCCAGGGAAGAGGTGCATGACCATGTGGAAATAGACCTACAGGCTCCTGGGACCTTGCTCACATGAACCTACAGCAATGGTGTCAACATGCACATGACCTATGCAAACTCAAGCAGACAAAAGCCCAGCACAGAACTGTGGAAATGGACAGTAGGCCCCAATCTTAGTTGAAGAATTATTAACAGTTGATTACTGCTGGGTGAGGAAGAACTGTTCTTCTTAAAGGGTGAAACTCTAGATAGGCTGACTGGACCTCAGTGGATGAACTTGCACTGAGG
>NW_008436719.1:0-399 GCF_000622305.1 Nannospalax galili
ATGGGACCATAGTGTTGGCTCAATCAAGCACTGTGATGTCACGTTTGAGCACTGTGAAAACACGTTGGAGCATTGTGATATCACATTGGGTAGTATGAGGGGACATTGAGCACCGTGATTGCATATTGAGTATTGTGACGACAGAAAGGATCACTGTGAAGACACAATGGTGCATTGTGATGGCACAATGCGCTTTGTTATGGCACATTGGAAAATTGTTTTGTCATATAGTAACATTGTGATGTCACAATGGAGCAATATTATGGTAAATGGGGCCATAATTTTAGCACATTGGAACATTGTGATGTGTCATTTGAGTATTGTGATGACAAATTGGAGCATTGTGAAGTCACATTGGGGGATTGTGAGAGGAAATTGAACACCGTGTTTGCATATTGA
>NW_008436720.1:0-399 GCF_000622305.1 Nannospalax galili
TCTTAACTGCTCAAGTTCCACATAATGGAAGAATATCTTTTCTGGGCTCTCTTCCAACACCTTAATGTTAAACATGCAAAAATATAGGACTGCCATTTCCCTTGCAGTGTATACACTGTCAAATGTAAACAAAGATAGAAGTCTAGCCATGCACCAGGCATTGTATTCTGATGATATAGCCATGCATTATTATAACTCCCACTAGGTTTAATAAAAGGATATATGTCAAGGACAGATGTACTAAGTTTGAATTTATCTAACACACTTAGTAGGATGGCTATGCCCTGCCTCTCTCTCCAGGAATGTTCTTCCTTTATCTCCTTGTCAAATATAGGCACTATCGCCAGGCGTGGTGGCACACACCTGTAGTCACAGCACTTGGGAGGCAGAGGCAGGCGG
>NW_008436721.1:0-399 GCF_000622305.1 Nannospalax galili
AGCTCCCTTTCTTAGACAGCCCAGGCCCATCTCCCTGGGGATGGCACCACCACAGTAAGCTGAGCCCTCCCACATCAACTATCAGTTAAGAAAATGCCCCACAGACGTGGCCACAGCCCAATCCAATGGAAGAAATCCCTCAACTGAGGTTCCCTCTTCCAAGGTTTGTCAAGTTGACACCTGAAGCCCAACTGTGACGCATGTCATCCCGTGGAAGAGGGTGCCAGTTGAGGTGAGCAGCCCCTGCATGCATCCGCTAAGAGCAGAAGCAATGCAAAGCTGGTCCCTGTGCTAACCTGCTGTGTGACTTGGCTGATTGCCTCATCCTTCAGCGGCACACCCCTCTCTTTGATGCACTGAAAGATGATCCCCGTGGAGCCTAGTCATGACAATTCAGTA
>NW_008436722.1:0-399 GCF_000622305.1 Nannospalax galili
ATCACAAGACATGTTTCCCTTGGAGTGAGCATGACATCATGTTGAGTGTTTCCCCTCGTTGACTTTGTGTTTAGGGTTACAAACAAATAATAACTGTGTATAGTTATTAAAACACTTCAGATTAAAAAATAAAATAACATTATGAGTAAGTAGTCTTATTTAAGAATAACCCTCCCCAAAGATAAAAACTAAGAGAGATCCATACTACTATTAGTATTGATCCATTGGGATGCCTGCGATTATACTTAGAATTCTAGTAAATATAAGTGATCAAAATTATTTCAAAAGCTTATTCCAAAAAAGAACAAATTTTTAAAATCAAGTTTAAAAACCAATGTTTTTTTTTCCTAAGAGCCACCTGACATTACAAGTAAGGGAGAGAGCGAGGGAGGGAGGGAG
>NW_008436723.1:0-399 GCF_000622305.1 Nannospalax galili
AGTGATGGTGGTGTGAAGGTTTATGCAAATCTATACTGTTTCATGTAAGGAACTCCACTGTCCCTGTATGTATGTGCAGGGATCCTGGAACAAACCCTCTGTAGATACTGAGGGATGACTGTATATTTAGAATGTATAACATGTTATTTTGAAATATATATATATACATTGTGGAAGGGCTAAGTGGAGCTAATTAACATATGTATTACTTCACACATTTTTTTTGTGGAGAGAATGCTTTATTTTTGCAAACTTTTAAAGATACCATAACACTTTACTTCTGCTTATCTAAATACACAGTGGACTAATATAGGAAGACTTCAATAGCCAAAGTAACTGTACAAAAAATAAACAAATTAACCTCATTAAGTTACTACTTCAGCCCTTGAATTTTTTAAC
>NW_008436724.1:0-399 GCF_000622305.1 Nannospalax galili
CCATTGATTTCAAGATCTTTCTTATTCATTCTCTGAATTCTTTGAGAAACTTGGAATAACATAAGAGTTTCATTCACCACCATGTCCAGATACTCCATTTCCATCATGGCATCATAGGTGGCATGTGCCTGGGAAGAAAGAATCAGATTTTTGTGAACTGAGAGTTCACAAAATAGATGCTGGGCATGGTGGCACACACCTTTAATCCCAGCACTCAGGAGAGCAGAGGCAGGCGGATCTCTGTGAGATCAAGGTCAGCCTGGTCTACATAGCAAGTTCCAAGCCAAGTGGGGTTACAAGGAGATTTTGTCTCAAACAGACCAAAAAAATCAATAGAGATCAAAGCGCATGTTAGTATTTAAGACCAGAAGTTATTTAGTCTTAACAGAAACTCTAGTT
>NW_008436725.1:0-399 GCF_000622305.1 Nannospalax galili
CTGTTTTGTTTTGTTTTTGAGACAGTGTGTCCCTGCAACCCCAGTTGGCCTGGAACTCGCTGTGTCACCAGGCTGGCCTCGAACTCACAGAGCTCCGTCTGCTTGTCCTGAGTACTGGGATTAAAGACAGGTGTCACTATGCCTGGCTTACTTGTTATTCATTTTTAGTGATATATTTATTAATTCTTTGGGAATTTTTACATGTATATAATGTATTCTGAGCATACTCACTCCCTACTCTGTTTTTGAGACAGTGTTTTACTACATAGTTCAGACTGGTCTGGTATTTACTGTGTAGCCCAGGCTGGCCTTGAACTGGTAGCAATCCTCCTGACTTAGTCTCCTAAGTACTAGGATTATAAGCATAAGCATATGCTATCTGGCTTTTTTAGAAAAAGA
>NW_008436726.1:0-399 GCF_000622305.1 Nannospalax galili
CTTTTTGGAGATTCCAGGACCATGGGAGGACCACCAAGGGTGGCAGCAGGTATGGAATGGAGACGGCCTTTGTCTAAGAGACCCAGCTGTGTCTGCTGTAGACAGTAGAGTCAGAGAAGTGGAGCTGCCAAAACTCTTTGGAGCCCAGATTGTGAGTGAAATCCATGTGTCCAGGCTTGAGCTACTTTGCTGGATTTAGGTTTTGTTTAGGTTTGTTCGATTCTTTCCTCTGAAATGAGACAGTACTTCTGGATTTTACAGGAGCTCACAGTTAAGAGACTTTTAAGAGACTATGAACATTTAAGTGTTTGGATCTTTTTCAAGGACTGTGGTGCTTTCAGGGTTGCCCTGTCTTACGTTGTGATATTAATGTTGTGTCTTGGGGACAAGAAATGCAAA
>NW_008436727.1:0-397 GCF_000622305.1 Nannospalax galili
GCAGTTAAGAGCACTCACTCCTCTTCTAGAGGTTCAGTTCCGAGCACCCACATCTGGTGGCCCACAACCACCTGTAACTCTGGCTCCAGGGGATGTGACGCTGTCTTCTGGCCCCCAAGGCACCTGCATATACATGGTGCACACACATACACTCAGGCACACAGATACACACATTATCTTTTTTCAAAGTGGGGAGATTCCAATACATACTGAACTGTGGATAAACCTTGAGGGGATTATGTTTAGGAAAACAAGCCAGTCACAAAATGACAAACTGTGTAAATGAGGAACTTAGAGGAGACCTGGCCTAGGGATGGTGGATAATGAGAAATGTCATGTTAGATATTTTACCACAATGTGAGAGAGAGAGAGAGAGAGAGAGAGAGAGAGAGAGAGA
>NW_008436728.1:0-399 GCF_000622305.1 Nannospalax galili
CCTCCCTATGCTCTGGCCGCACCCCCATGGGGCCAACATCCGGAGGGCTCTCCACCCCCTGCAGCCCGACCCCGAGCCCAGCCCTCCCCCCCTGCCAGGAGGAATCAGAGGACCTTCCCTCTCCCTCCTTGGCCTTGAGCCTCACCTCTCCTGGCCTGAGCCTACTGCACACTCGATCTCGGGTGTGAAAGAATTGTTCCCCAGCATAGCTTGTATCTAGGAATGAAGAGATCTGCAGAACTTTGCTTGGCATTACAGCTACTATGGTTGGTGAGAGACATGGATTTCTTTGACTTACTTTTCTATTTGGGGCCTATATATATCTGAGGGCACTTTCTCCTTTTATACCAAGTAAAACTTGAGGCATGTGTACCCCACAGGGCTTGTATCCTGGTGGGG
>NW_008436729.1:0-399 GCF_000622305.1 Nannospalax galili
CAGGAGTCACTCCATTCTGTCTTTGAGCTGCTGCAGTTGGCTGCACATTCCCCATACCATGGGGCACTACCCGTGGCTCCCGGGGCTTTATCCCAAGATCACACCCAGCAGCCCCTTCCTAGTCCATGCTCTGCATCAAGCCCCACCCTATGGAGGAACAAGCCAATCAGGAGACAGATAGCCTTTTTTTTATTTCCTGGCACTGATGATCTTACCATTTGCTTTGAACATGATAGGTCACTGCCCATCACAGAGCTCCACATCAAGCCCTACACGTCCTCATTTTGGTATCTGTGCTTCTACAAATGTTTTTATATTAATGACAGTGAACGACGGTCATATTTTGTATATGTATATGATAGTATTAGGATGTGAAAAATACGATTTGATGAAATAAAT
>NW_008436730.1:0-399 GCF_000622305.1 Nannospalax galili
GTTATTAAATAAATAATTTTTAAAAAGTTTGCCCACTGTCTTTCATCTTTGCTGACTCCGGATCCAGTCAGACTCACAATCAAGATTAATCATCTCAGCAGAGTTCTTCCATTTTCCTCCAATCATCTGTTCCAAACCCCAGAGACTAAGGTCTCCTTGATGCATACAGTTCAGAATAATATCCTTTGGGGGGCATGCTTCACACACCGTGGTTAAGAACCTTGATGTTCACAGGGAATGATGGTCTGTGCTTGGACAGAGCTGTCTTCATTGGTCTATGGTGTGGATAGATCCAGAGGACCATGAGCAGCATCCTGGTCTCCCTGTATAATCCTTGTCATCAGCAGGGATTGGCATGAAGCTGTACAGGTTGGAGACTGTGGAGAGATACATCAAAAC
>NW_008436731.1:0-399 GCF_000622305.1 Nannospalax galili
CTTGGCATGTCCATAGTGTGCAGCATGTGGGTCCATTGTTGAGTAGAATCATAGGGGATTCTTTCTTCCCCAAAAATGTACATAGCACCTTCTGGCACTATGAACATCATTCATCCAGTGGCATGGAGATTTTTGGCTTAGTCTCAGCTCCATCTCTTCTCCTCCTGCACTCACATCATGCAGTATCTTCAGCAACATGGCCTTACCAACATTTCTAGTGTACAATTGACATTACTGGCAACAGCCATAGTGAATTTGAGGACCTCTAGGATCTCTCTCTGACCAACAACGCATAAGGGGGTAACCCATCTCTCGCTGTCCAGTAGCTCATAGGGGGTAACCCACACGGGTACTGTAGATTTTCTTAACAGTTGTATAGTTTGGGAGCTTCTGTTTTTA
>NW_008436732.1:0-399 GCF_000622305.1 Nannospalax galili
AAATGAAGGTATGAAATCGGGGTGGAGGTGGCACAGTGACTTCCGGACTTAGCCAACACATTGAGCCATCTTTCTGGCCTTAATTTCTCTTTCTTCTCGGACTACAGTTCGGTATTCTATGTGCTAGTATTTACACCTACTTCCATCAAAGATAAGCCTGTTGATATAGAACATAAGGAAATGAATTCAGGAAGAAAACACATAAAAATATCCATATATGACATTGAAATATTCCAAAGAACCAGTGAATATTAGAAATAATGTCTGACAGAATCTCAGGAGAGACAAAAATGTCATTGAACAGGGGGAACATAAAACAATGCGGACCACCTTTTCAACCGCACTCCCCAGGGTAAGATTTCATTTAGGAGATGTGTGATTTGGGGTGAAAATCATTAC
>NW_008436733.1:0-397 GCF_000622305.1 Nannospalax galili
TATCCTCTAGAACTATGAGAACTAGTCTTCAAGGAGGAGGCTTCCAGGTCAGTGCCAGCTCCCTTGTTCCAAGTCCAGTGTTCAAACTAGTCCCATCTTCAGCAATATGGTCTTACTTTTAAGGTTTTGGAGATAATCAAGAGCTGTGTGAATAGCCTGTAGTATTTGGGAGTCTCTTGGACTACCCTGACCAACACCTGGAAGGAAGGTTTTTCCTGTCTGGCACTGCATTTTTTGTTATATAGCCTTCAGGTATACACATACACTCATGGTGAGATATTCAATGTGTATTTTTCAGGAGAGGTGTGTTAGTACATTTCCCTCTAACTTTTTATACCACCCAAGCTTTATTTAGCCTCTCTCTCTCTCTCTCTCTCTCTCTCTCTCTCTCTCTCTC
>NW_008436734.1:0-399 GCF_000622305.1 Nannospalax galili
AAAAAATTAAGCCAAAAAGCTAGCAAACAAATAAAAAAGAAAGAACAGATTATAATTTTTACCCTTAGGAGTTTTAGATCCTTTGATATTAAAGGACATAGTCACTGACAGTACTCAGCCTGGTGTCTGAACCGGCAATGTACTCCGGATTTGGGATACCATTCTCTCCCTATGCAGTCAGCATGGTATTTGGCTAGTTGTTTAAAAAAAAAAAAACAAACTGAAAAGTGGGGGCTAGAGAGATGGGTCAGTGGTGAAGATTACTGCTGCTCTTGCAGAGGACCCACATTTGGTTCCCAGAACCCACATGGAGGCTAGCAACCCATAATACCAGTTCCAGGAGAATCTGATCGCTCTTCTGTCTTGTGGCATTGCATGACACAGGTGCCCTTACATACA
>NW_008436735.1:0-399 GCF_000622305.1 Nannospalax galili
AAACCCACAAAGATCCACCTGCCTTTGCCTCCCAAGTGTTGGGATTAAAGGAGTGCGCCACCACACCTGGCAATGAGTGCATATGTGTAATGGACCAATTTTCGTCATACCGCTAACTCTTACAATCTTTCTGCTCCCTCTTTCAAAATGATCCCTGAGCCTTGGAAGGCAGAAATTTGAAACAGATATACTATCAAAGGATGAACACTTTGCACATTGGCCAATTGTGGTTTCTGTATTAAAAGACTAAATGTTTAACAAATTCCCTTTCTGCTGAATATTTAAAACTTCTTATATACAGATAAATTTATTAAAATATGCTTATAGCTTAACATTTCATGAATATTTACTAGCGTATCTCAAAGTGAAGCTTATAAAAAAAAAAAAAAAAAAACCCCT
>NW_008436736.1:0-399 GCF_000622305.1 Nannospalax galili
AGAAGGACCTTGACCACTGAATGCAAGCTAGCATCTTTCTCAAGCCTACAGAAGGAAGCCCATGAAGACCCACATGTTCTGATGCCTTTTGAGTCAGATACGGAAAGAAGCCAAGAGAAGGAAGAAGAAGAAATGGCTGGTTTGCAGGTAAATGTGGCCCAACAGAGGTCTTGTCCAGTTTTACTTCCAAAGTTCCTTGTATTTAGAACGTGAAAATCTTTACTTTTGTACTTTCGGTAAACATTTTAAATACTTTATTTCCCTGTCCTTTGATAGCCACATTTGTTTTTGTAAACTATAGTCTCCTGTATACAGAATCTTCCCTCCATTCTTTCACTGTACTCATCCATGCCATCAGTAATTCTCAACTTGAATTAATGTTGAAACTGCATTCATTTT
>NW_008436737.1:0-399 GCF_000622305.1 Nannospalax galili
CAATAGAATAGTGGTTACCAGATGCTAGAACAATGGGAAGCTGGTGGGATGCTGGTAAAAGGATATAAAACTTCAGTTATATTGGAAGAATAAATTCAGGGAATATGTTATGCAACATGGTGATTACAGAATAATAATGTAATCAAGTTTTGGCAAGTTTTTGTTAATGACACAAAATATAGTCACCTGGGAAGGGTAACCACAACTGAGGAGTTTCTCAGTCAGATTGGCCTGTGACCATGTCTGTGGGGCATTTTCTTGATTCTTAATTGATGCAGGAGGATCCAGCCCACTGTAGATGATGCCATCCCTGGGCAGGCATTCTGGGCTAAAAAGACAGTAGTGAGCAAGCCAGGAGAAACAAGCCAGTAAGCAGCATTCCTCCATGGCTTCTGATTC
>NW_008436738.1:0-399 GCF_000622305.1 Nannospalax galili
GTTACAAAATATCCACTTAGTCATCTGGCTAGAAAGAAGGCCAAAGGCAGGCAAGTTTGTCTGCCACCCGTGCTCTGGTTTTATCAAGCCCTGGCCAATTTTGAAACCCCTCTTAGGACTGATTACTTGCTGTGGCTGCTTCTCACCTTTAGCACCTCCACTTGGTTTCCCAGCCCTTTAGTGCAAAGCTCCATCACTGAATAGGAGCAGAAGGTATCTCTTATTTTATACTGGTTGACAGTGGCAAGCCAGAGAAAAAGGTTGTTTTCCAACTCCATAGGAGGAATCAAGATGGACTGGTGACCTGAATACACACTGTAATGAAAGAAAGGCAAGAGCTGACATTATCAGCTTATCCTAGACACCTTAATATTTTAGAACACTAGCACCTCAATAAAG
>NW_008436739.1:0-399 GCF_000622305.1 Nannospalax galili
AAAAAAAAAAAAAAAAAAAAAAATCTGAATTTCTCTCCCTAGCTGGTCTGGAACTCGCTATATAGACCAGGCTGGCCTCAGTCTCACAGAGATCAGCCTGCCTCTGCCTCCCTAGTGCTGGGATTAAAGATGTGCACTGCCACACCTGGCTGGAAAGATGTATTTTGTAACAGATGTTTGGAATATCTGTTTGGAAATGTACACATTTGTACTTAAACCACAAGTCAAAAGTCACAGGGAAATCACAAATATGTTCAATTAAATCAAAATGAACATAGAATTTGTTCATCGTTGCAGGATTCCCTTAAAAGCAGTAGTTACAGGGCAGGTGAGATGGCTCAGTGGGTAGGGCCACCACATCTGATGACCCAAATTTGGTCCCTGAAACCCACATGGAAG
>NW_008436740.1:0-398 GCF_000622305.1 Nannospalax galili
GTAAGTAGACAGTTCTTTGAGGTCTTGCTTCCAGATCTTTGGGGGCTTATACCCAGAGGTGGAATCGCAGAATCAGATGGTAATTCTCTGTTGAATTTCTTGATAACTCACAGTATTGTTTTCTACAGCAGCTGTACCATTTTTCATTCCCTCCAGCAATGCACAGGCTCTGTTTTCTTTGCATCCTCATCAGCACTGTTATTTTCTCCTTTTTGTTTGTTTGCAAATAGCTGTCCTAGTCGATGTGAGGTGACATCTGGGGTTGCTTTCTGGGGTGGCCACAGTATTCTAAAACCGAACATGATGATGGTTGCATGGAGTGTGAAATTCTTGAGAGGTTCAGTGGTGCGTTTCCAAGGGGTGGATTGTGTGTGTGTGTGTGTGTGTGTGTGTGTGTG
>NW_008436741.1:0-399 GCF_000622305.1 Nannospalax galili
CATTTATGTAAATTTCAGTCCTTACAACAGTTCACTATACACCTAAAACAAACCCACTCCCCACACATAAGAATTCTGAGATCCTACTTGCTGAGTCTACAAGGAAACATACAAATATATGGAAATAGTTTTTCAGAAGCAAGAGAATCATGACTAGGAAATACATATAACAGGGTACAGTAAGAAGTGAGTGGGAGGGGCTGGAAAGACAGCTCAACAGTTAAGGGCACTGGCTGTTCTTGCAGAAGATCAGGGTTCAAATCCCAGCACCCACATAGTGGCTAACAACTGTTCGAGAGGACCCAACACCCTCTTCTGACCTCCGTGGGCACTGCATGACACGGGTATACTTGCATACATACACAAATGCACATAAAATAAAAATAAAGCAAAAAAAAA
>NW_008436742.1:0-399 GCF_000622305.1 Nannospalax galili
AGGTCATAGTGCCCACTTCCTCCAGTAAGGCTCCACCTCCTAAAGCTTTCACAACCTTCCAGAACAACACTACCAACTAGAAACCAAGAGTTCAAGCCCATGAACCTGTGGAGGGCATTTCATGTTCAAACCACAGCAGTAAGTTATCACTGAGGGCATCTGAGCAGTGTTCAGGGGTTCTTGTCACAGTGAGAGCTGTCACCTCAACAAAAAGATAGCAAAGGACTTACTGATTTTACAGATGGAAGTTATATTGGGTATTGTAATTTTGAAACCATTCGAAACCATTTCCTATCATACGGCACAGCAAATAGTAAATACATTGTTATTAGGAACTGAGATGCCATTGTAAGATAAGAGAGGGTGTGTTTGTAAAGTCTAAAAAGATCCAGAGAAACC